>NC_064290.1:28243358-28523237 GCF_019186545.1 Solanum stenotomum | reverse complement strand
CCAAAAAGGGCCAAGTTTCTCTTGTGATTTTGAAGAACACTCTGTTTAGATATGTTTCTAAGGTTCTAAGGCTTGAGAAAAACGAAATTACTAAAGGAGGGGTGAAACTATATAGTCAACAAGTGATGTTTATCCCTTGGGCAGCTGTCCTTCAAAGGTGCTGCCCAAGAATTTGTGTGCTGCCCAAAATGTATACATATATATCTATATGTATATCCCTTAACTTCCTTTTAAAGTTATACATAATTCTAATTAGGATATTACCTAAATACCCCATCACAAATCCTTAAATTACGATAAGAATTTATGCTAAGCAAGTTGGCAATTATCACAACACTTCAAGTTCCCAAAATGAGACTAAAACATATTCTAGTAATTAAGCAACGATAAATCGACATGAGACTCTTGGTTAGTATTTAGGGGTTTTACAGCTTCACTTTTATTCAAGATTAACTTAAGATCCTGTTATTATCGGCCAACGTTTAAGGTAAAGGAGATCCCGAAGGCAATTCTTTAAACATGTTATGGCCATTATAAGTTTCTAGTGATGTCTTTTAGGCTGACTAAAGTCCCAATAGCTTTTACGGACTCTGTGAATGGGGAGTTCAGATCATACTTGGATTCCTTTGTTATTATCTTCATAGATGATAATATTGATATACTCCCATAGTAAGGAAGAGCATGTGCATCATTGGTGAGTTGTGCTTGAAATTCGGAAGAGGAGAAAGCTCTATAAAATGTTTTTAAAGTGTGAGTTTTGACTTTGTTTGATAGAATTCTTAAGATATTTAGTGTCCAAGAAGGGTATTGTGGTGGATCCTAAGAAGATTAGTGTAGCTCGAGATTCGGTCAGACCCGTTTCAATTATTGAGATTCAGGGTTCCTTAGGCCTTGTAGGTTATTATTAGTGATTTGTATAGGGGTTCTCATCCATTGCATCTCCATTAACTATATTGGCGTAGAAGAAAATGGTGTTCTAGTGGTTTGATGTGTGTGAGGTAGATTTTCAAAAGCTCGGGGCATTATTGACTATTGCTCTAATTTTGACTCTACCTATGGAGGAAGAGGGTTTTATTGTATATTTTTATTCTTCTCGGATTGGTCTAGGTTATGTATTGATGCTAAAGGGGAAGGTGTTAGCTTATTCTTCAAGGGAGTTGAAGGTTTACGAGAAGAACTACCCTACTCGGGACTTGGAGTTTGTGGTTATAGTGTTGACATTCAAGGTTTAGAGGCATTACCTTAATTGTGTGCATTATGAGATATTCATAGATCATCAGAGTCTCCAGTATACAATCAATCAAAGGGATCTCATTTTTTTAAATCTTAATTTATGTCAGATATATATAATATAGGGAATCAATTAAATTTTCAATATGTATTTCTTAGATTTTAAAGTTGTCAATTAGTGTGATTTAGAATATACTTTTTACTTCATTTTTAAATAACACATATATATGTTACCCTATTTGTCACAATTTATATGTTACTGATCTGAGAGTGAATCAAATATTTTATGTCATTTCAATTTTTTAGTTGTTAATGTGATGATAATACTTTTTATATCATTTGCAAATAATATATGTTACTTCATCTATCTTAATTTATATGAACACTGATCGAATTTTGAGGGTTAACCAAAATTTTTATATATCATATGAATTTTTAAGTTGTTATTGTTTGTAATTTGTAGTACTTTTCACGTTATTTTCAAATAACCTATATTACTTTTTCTTTTCAAATTTATGTGACACAAATAGAACTTTTAGACTCAATCAAATTTTTTTTGTCTTTTGCATATTTTAAATTGTTAATTATTGTAATTTATAGTAATATATGTTATTACTCTATCTCAATTTATGTGACACTAATAGAATTTCGATAATCATTTAAATAGGGAAAATGATTTGATATACCCCTCAACTTTGTCGTTTAGAGTTCATATATCCCACATTCTAAATGTGGTTCATATATATCTCTAATGTTATACAAAAGGCTCACATATAAATTTTTCCTCTAACGGAAGTGAAAAAACTAATTTTAAATTAATTTATTAATTTTTTTATTAAAATAAATAATTAATGTAGAGGTTTATTTGATCTTTTTCACTTTTCTTTTAAAATTTTTATTTCAATGGCTAATTTGAGTTTATTATTTTGATGGTTAATTTTATTTTTTAACTTATTTTGTTGTAAAATTTAACATAGACACACCAATTTTTTTTTATAAATATAAAAACTAAATTACTATAGAGCCACAAAAAATTGTTTTAATTTTTTTCTTACTTTTTTCTCTTTTTCTGTCCACACTTCTTTCTTTTTAGTTCTCTTATTATTACATCAAAGAATGAAATAAGAATAAAAAAACTTAAATTATAATAATCAAAGAAGTCAAAAAATAATTTATGTGTGAAAAAGATCAAATACATGATTTTTTTTCTAAAAAATAATATAACATTAATTTTATCATTTTCATAACTGTAAGGGTATATATTAATCATTTTTTGTAATGGTAGGGGTATATGTGAACCATTTGTGCAATGGTATGGGTATATATATGCCACTTTCATAATAAGTGGTATATCAGCTCTAAATAACATAGTTGAGGGATATATTAGACCCTTTTCCCTTTAAATATTTATATTGTTATCAAATATTATGGTATGGATGTCCAGAAGTTACTATGACTAACTATCTCCATTACTTACCTCCATTATGAAGATAACCTCCACCTTTATGACTATTATTCTTGTAACATTTCACCTCCATAACCTCCTCGATTATGTTCATTTAATGTCATGTTTATGACTAACCTTTTGTATGCCTCTATGTTACACTATAAATAGAGGCGTAAGGGTTCATATTGTATGTACTTGAAGATTTGGGAAACACCTGAAAGAAAGAAAGTTATCTTATATTATTTCTCTTGTCTTATATTCTTCTTGTTTTCATCTTTATATTGTTCTTAAATTTTACAACACGTTACCATCACGAGTCGCTAACCAACTGAGATAGATGAACATGTAATCTTTCATCACATCAGGTAAATAAACTATTATTCATAAACAGATCATCTAGTTGAGTCATATGATATTCTATCTTTTAATTACTTACTAGTTTTGACGCATGTGAATATCAAATCATGTATTACATTTAAAATAATATGAATATTGAAAATTTAAGTAAACAATTATAAAATGTAAGATAAAGTATAAGTTCCTATTTAATAGTGGATGTAAGCTTTTTATGATTGGTACTGAAAGTTAGTAACTTTTTAAAATCTTTTAGTTACACCCTCCTCTTAAATATACTTTCTCCTCCCTCCCCAAAAGTGCATTACTTAGTTATTATTGTATTGTTGGAGTTCTTACTTTTAGTATAATATAATATAAATAAATATTTATGTAAAATATAAAAGATATACTAAATTGGATATGTTTAGTTGGAGTATTATATTAATTAACATTTATGTTAGGGAGTATCAAATTTCACTAAACTTTGAGATTGTCAACGTCTGAAAATGAAAAGTGAGTTTTTCAGAATAGAAGAATAGAACAATAGAAGACATAAAATAAATCGTAGTTGTAAAATGTGAATAAACCCCTTCATATATAGTTAACAAAGAGTAGTATGAGAATGTGGATATTGTTTCTTAACATAAAAGTCACAATCATTTGGAAAGGTCACAACTCATCGAAAAAGTTAAAACTCTTTGGAAAAGTCGTAACCATTCAATGTGAAATGGTTTCTTCTTTTAATAAAATATAATATAACATAAATAAATAAGTAAATATAGAACATATACTAAATTGGATGTTCTAAGAAAAAGAACAACAATGAAAAACTTCAAAAAAATTTAGTTTAAATATTTGAGGAAACCTCTCTTTTTATAGCCAACTATGGGCAGTGCATAAAAAATGCTTATTGTTATCAAAAAAGTGTCACAACCCTTTAGAAAAATTACAACCCTTCAAAAAAGTCACGACTTATCGGAAAAGTCATAACTGTTTGGAAATGTCACAACCCTTTGGAAAAGTCACAACTTTTCGGAAAAATCACAACCCTATAGAAAAGTCACAACTCTTCAAAAAGGTAACAACTCATTGAAAAAGTTATAACTCTTTGGAAATGTCACAACCCTTCAATGTGAAAAGGTGCATGTTTTTAATATAATATAATATAATATAATATAAATAAATAAAATACAATATTAAATATATAAGATATACTATATTTGGTGTTTTAAGTTGGTGGTACTATAATAATTTATCATTTAAGTTATGTAGTTCATTCTTTTAAGTTTGTATCGAAGCAAAAAAAAAGATTGATATAAATTTGTCTAATTTTAATTTGATATGAAATTTTAAAAAATAAAAAGGCTTTTAATTTAAGGATATATATAATATATAAAAATGTCTTTTAACTTTGTGGTCTTAAAGATGCGCCCCAATCACCAAGAAAAAAGAACATTCATATTAAACTAAATAAAAATAAAAGTACACCAAATAAATTGGAAATAGAGGAGTACTTATTAAATCTAGTTTGGACTCTTAAAACAAGTTTTTGATCAAATCTTTTTTCTCCAACAGTTTGACACTTTTCACAGCTTGAACACCAAGTTGTAGTTTGTACACCAGAAAATCATTGAACTTCTTATCAAGTAGAAGTTGTTGCTAAAATATATTTATGGCAATGAAAATGAGTACATATTTGAACTCTTCACACAAGTTTTTGATCAAATTATTTTTTTCCAACAGTTTCAGACTTTTCACAACTTGAACACCAAAATTGTAGTTTGTGCAATAGAAAATCATTAAATTTCTTGTCAATTAGAAGTTGTTCAAAAATATATTTATGGATATGAAAATGAGTACATATTAGTTATCTATAAAGACTTCTAGTTTGAAGTTGAGTTATTCCATTCTCCTTGTTGCATCAATTTTTGTTGATCTATCTAATTTAGCATATAAAATATTGTAATTGCATAATTGAACTACCATCACAATCTTCCTTGTGTTAAGAAGAAGAATAGAAAACTTACAAAATTCAAAAAGTATGAGAAGACCCCCATATTTATAGACAACAAAGGATAGTATGAAAAGGTGCTTATCATGCCTTATCAGATAAGTCATAGTCCTTCAGAAAATTTACAACTTTTCAAAAATGTCATAACTCATCAAAAATGTCACAACTCTATAAAAAAATTACAACCTTTCGAAAAAGTCACTACCATCAATGTTAAAAGGTGTCATCTCTAAATATGATATAGAATAAATAGATAAATAAATATAATATAAAATACAACATATTTACTAAAATGGGTGTTTTAAGTTGGGGGTACAATAGTAACTTAATATTCAAGTTAGGAGTTCATGCTTTTAAAGTAGTATAGATAGATATAGATATAGAAGATAGATAGATTTGAACATTTCCGTCTTCACTTTTAGAAGGCCAAAAGCAGAACATAAAAACTATTCAAATTGTTTTCCTCCCTTGAATATGTCTTCTACAGATTTTTTTTCTTGTTGAATTAATGAAAAAAAAAGTTATCACTTTGATAAGTCACTTAAATTAAGGATAGTAGTAATTTTAATATTCCAAAAAAGATTAAGAAAATTTGGCTAATGAGACTCTAATTTTTCCCACTTTTAAGTTTCTAATATCATTTTATTAATGTTGGAATTGGTATTTAACATAATAAGGTGGACATATTCTACCATTGGTTGACGTATTAAATCATTGATTTTGTATTTATGTTACTTTAATTATGATTTAATAGTACATAAAATGGGGGGACCTATTATATTATGGATTGATGATAAGACGATGGATTCAAGTCCTATCGCACCAAAAGGATAATACATTGGGTGAGAATCCTGGTGCATCATGATTATAAAATGTTGGGTTGAGTCCCAACAAATTATGACCTAAAATGCCTTCTTATGGGTAAGGCGTTGGGTTCAAGTCCCAACATTATATAATGACGATGTAATGATGATAGAGCAAATTGATATGCTCTTAATAAAAGTCATGTAATTTGTCTAATTGATTTGCTCCATTCTCTTATGAGAATGAGGTAGCAGGACATAATGTGTCTGAAAATGACAAGTGGTAAATGTAAATATGAGTGTGGTAAAATGTTAATGGTCAATTGTGGTAATTAAAAGGAAGAACATTATGAGTTCTTACGATGGTCTTTCAATGTGAAGGTAATATTTGGCCATCAAAATGGTATGAAAGGTTATTGGGCAGATTGGGTTGGTGCAACCCAATTTGAATGTTTTGTAAATCCTCAATCAAAATAAAGAAATACAAAGTGGTAGTACATTTAGTACTTTTAAAGTGATGTTGAGGTGTGTCAACTAAATTTGATAATGTCAAAGTATGACTAATAAAAACTTGTGGAGCATGTACAAATGGTCATGCTCATTTCTTGAAGAGAATGTGACTTGTTATCACACCCGAAATAGGAACAATAATTGGCACTAGATACCCTATTAGAACAAGTTACCCACTAAAACATACTAGCTAACCAAGTGTGAGACAAAAATATTAGGCAACATAACCTCTAAAAAGTGAATCCTAGACACTGAAGGTCATGACCTGAATTATAATGAACCATACAAAGAATGGTAGACAAGCCAAAACAAATAAAAATGTACTATCTAGCCGACGAGGCCACAACCAATGACATGCCTACTTACAAACACACACATATATATACATGCCAAGACAATTGGATGGAGGTGAATTAGAACGAACCATACAAACAATGGTAGACAAGCCGAAAAAAATAAAAATGAACAATCTAGCCGACGAGGCCCCAACCGAAGACATGCCTACTTACAAACACATATATATACATGCCAAGACTATTGGATGGAGGTTGAAACATACAAAAAGAAAACCCAGAATATTGTGTCCATAATAGCCTCTATGAGTGACACAAGCACTGTCGGGACAAGGCCTAGACTATACCCAAACTGTACAAAAAAAATAAACATCCTGTGATATCCCCAGGATAAGATGGAGCTTACCAACTCACAGCTGAACCTAAATCCTAGCGGGTGGGTCTATTAGAGTCCCTGCCCGTAATTGCTCGCACGAAACAAAAAGCAGCGTCCCCAGACAAAGGGACATTAGTACGAATAAAAATGTACTGGTTGTAAAGTGGAAAGTAGAATCATAAATATTTACTGTAAAAGGGTAATAGAGATACCACCTAAAATTGAAACTCAAATAATATACTTGGCTGACATTTTCCCCCTATTACTTAAATATGCATGATATGCTTGTATAATCGTATGTCGTGAATACACACACACACACACATATATATATATGCAAGTGCATGACATACCCAACCAAATGCTACCTATGGTGGTGCCTTCCAGTAGCGAACCAACATCATATTCGCCAACTTGTGGCCATATGTGTCTCATATGTATAAATATGGGAAATATGCCCCATACCTCCCGATTATAGCTCGGGAGTAGAATGCATAGCATTTCATGTCATGGATTTATAACACCTATAATTTATTGTTGTCATATTGCCAATCTTGGCACGTTTTCAATCTTGTTCTCATAATCCCAAATTACTTTCGTATAACATGTAACCATCTCATGGAACCACATATGTTCTTCCAAATAAGCTTGAAAAGTTAACTCGAATTTTAGAGAGATAAACTAACCTTGAAGATACTCATAACAAGTTTAAGGTGCTTTACTTATTTCCTAACTTGGTTCCTAGATAATTTATAAAAGAAGTATTTCAAAAAACCAAGTGTTCTAATAGTTTAAACCTTTAAGTTATATTAGAGAGTTTTGAAGATTGTGAGTTACTTTAAAGATTTTTCATAATAAATGAAGTTGGGAAAGAGAGTTGGTTACAAGTAATAAGGGCCTCGTGTGATATTTTAAGTCACATCACCCAAAGAGGAATAAGAATTCATACACGCGGACATATAATCAAGGAAACCGGTAAAATGACATATAGATGTCGAATACTCTATTTATCCAAACTAGTGGAATATCAAAATAATAGAATCATGAAAATAATTCAGTTGAGATCTCAATGCCTTTTATGGAAGGTCTTTCTAGCAAGAGAATAGAAAAATATCACATTCGGTGTTTTATGAATTTGGTGCTAAAATGAGGGACATAGCTTAGCCTTAACATACCGTTCCAATTAATGCTCGAAAGGCTGAGTTTCTTTACAAAAGTTGTTCCTTACATCCTAAGCTTCACAAACACTATATATAACTAGATGGTAAGCACCTATAAATAGTTCATAATTGATCTTAAATCGGCCGATTTGCCAAATGGCCTCAAATTGACGAAATGTCCGTAGAACTTCACAAAAACAATCATAAAAGAGTCCCAAGATGATTACCTTAGTTAATCAAGTGTAAAACTTGAAGAAAAACCAATAACTACAAATTTATATCTTTAAAAGTTTCTCCAAAAATGGTTAATAGAAGGGGAAAAGGATTGCCATGTGTAGAGATCACGTTTCTAGGCACGGGGAAAACCTTTAATGGTAGAAATCATCAAAACCTAACCTTCATCATGCAAGAACTCCATAGGAACTCTCTCTTAAGCTTTCTTTCTGGTTAGGAAGTGAAAATAAATGTTTTCATGGCTTAAAACGTTGAGTAAGCCGACATACCACATTTTTTACCTGACCCAGATTCTGCCCCGGCAGTTCGTAGTAAAACCCTCATAAGTCTTTGCTCCAATGTCGGTTTGATACAGGGTTTTGTGCGCCAAAAATTAGACTCGTAGTCCTTCAATTTAATGGGTGATAGGCCTTCTAACTCTTTTTGTATTGGGAGAAATCCAAGACATTTGACCCAAAGTTAAGAAAATATTATTAGAGAAACTTTGATAACTTTTGCCGACCTTAGTTTCACTAATTTTCTTGACTTCAAAACTTAACATATGACCCTTGTGCTATTATAATAACTCATAACACACTATTCTTAGCATGTTGTACACTCATAGGCTTATCCACAAAGTATGGGACAATTTAAACATTTCAAACGGGCGAAGTTCTACCCGAGCCATTTCTTTAATCATGAACTTTTTTTGAGGGGTCCCTTTGACCTAAAACTTATTTTATTTCCTTGATATTGCCACCTATTTGCAATCTTAATATCCAATGTACGATACAAAGTCATAAACACTTCATATAACCATGTCATACTATGCTACATATATTATGCAAGAACAGAGAAAAAGTACGGGATCTTACATCCTCCCCCCCCCTTATGAACATTCGCCCATGAATGGATCTAGACAATTCTTTGGTATTGTTTTTCTTTTTTCTCGTAGGAATTTATTTGAGAGTCTATATTTGGTACAGTCGCAAACCTGAAGTCAAATTCTGAATATTTTAACAACTAAGCTTTGTATAGCTATCTTGTAAGAAGACATATAAATTGGACCTTCAAGCTACTTAAAATCTAACTTAGTCATTGTGAAGAAATAATTGTCAATCATAGAAATGTGACTCACCTTAAGTCGTAAATAGTTGGGGGTACTCCTTCCTCATTTCCTCTTCCGCTTCCCAAGTCATTTTCTTGATGTTGTTATTTCTCTATAACACTTTCAGAGAAGCTACATCTTTAGTTCGACATCTTCCTTACTTGCCGATCTAAAATCGCTATTGGTACCTCTGCATAAGATAAATCTTCAGTGATACAAATATTTTCAATGGGCATAATATTCGAAGGATCTCCAATACACTTTTGCAACATAGAAACATGAAATACAGGATGAACTGCTTCCAATTCTGAAGGCAAATAAAGGTCGTATGACACAGTTCCGATCATCCGAATAACCTTATGCAGTCCAATGTACCTAGAACTGAGCTTTCCTTTCTTTACGAATCACATGATTCCCTTCATAGGCGATACTTTCATGAAAACCCAATCTTCTACATCAAACTCTTAAGTTTTGTCGACAAAAATCTGCATAAAACTTCTGTCGACACTGTGTTGTATGAAGCCGATTTCTAATAAGCTTAACCTTTTCAATCGCTTATTGGACTAGATTGGGACCTAGAAAATCTGTTTCCTAAGCTTAAACAAACCGATTGGGGACCTACACTTCCGCCCGTAGAGTGCTTTGTAAGGGGCCATCTAAATACTAGCTTGAAAGCTGTTATTATAAGCGAACTCGATAAGAGGTAGATGTTGATCCGAACTTCCTTTAAAATCCAACACACAAGCACGTAACATATCCTTAACCATCTGAATAGTACGTTATTCCTGTCCATCATTTTGTGGATGAAAAGCGGTGCTAAGATTTACATGAGTGCCTAGACCCTTTTGAAACGATCTCCAAAAATGTGTTGTAAATTGAGCTCCTCGATCTGAGATAATGGATAATGGAACTCCGTGAAGGCGAACAATTTCATGAATGTAAAGTCTAGCATAATCTTCCGCTGAATATGTCATCCTAACTGGCAAGAAATGAGAAGATTTTGCCTGCCTATCGATAATTACCCAAATGGAATCAAACCTTCGTGGAGTGCGAGGCAAACTAGTGATGAAGTCCATATTTATCATATCCCATTTCAATAACGGAAGCTTAATATACTGGGTTAGGCCTCCAGGCCTCTGATGCTCTGCTTTAACTTGTTGGCAGTTGGGACATTCAATTACCATCTCAACGATATTTTTTTTCATGCCATTCCACCGATAGATCTGTCGAAGGTCCTGATACATCTTCGTCGCTCTAGGGTGAGATGCATATCAAGAATAATAGGCCTCTGAAAGAATATTTGTAGGGATCTCTGAAATTGCCGGTACACATAATAGACCCTGGTATTTAAGGACTCCATCTCCAGTTAGCTCAAATAAGGGGTGTTGCTGCTGTGGAATATTTTCCCTCAATTTCCTAAGCTCAGGATGTTCATGTTGCCGCCTTTTCACTTCAGTCACAAAGAAAGATTTTGCCATATTCTTAATGACAACACCTTCACCTCCTGCATCTACCAAGCGTACTAGCAAATAAACTTGCTAGCATAGGTCTTTTGTATTTCCAGCCTTATCAGCTTCAATATGTCTTAGACTACCCATGGACTTTTGGCTGAGCGCATCAACAACAACATTAGCTTTGCTCGGATGATATAAAATGTCAACATCATAGTCATTTAATAATTCTAACCATCTCCTTTGTCGTAGGTTCAACTCCCTCTGTTTAAGTAAGTATTGAAGGCTCTTGTGATTGGTGAAAATATCTATATGAACCCTGAATAGATAATGCCGCCAAATTTTTAGGGCAAAGATGACTGCGGTCAACTCAAGATCGTGTGTACGATAATTCTGCTCATGCTTCCGCTACTATCTAGAGGCGTATGCAATAACCTTACCATGCGGCATAAGAACACAACCTAGGACAATTCTTGAGGCATCACAATAAGAAACATAGTCCTCATTACCATCTGGAAAAGTTAGGATATGTGCAGTAGTAAGCCTTTTTTTAGTTCTTGAAAGCTCTATGTGCATGCCTCGGTCCACTGAAACTTAGTTTCTTTATGTGTCAATTTTGTCAGTGGTGCAGAAATTGAAGAGAATCCTTCCTCAAACCTTCGGTAATACCCTTCCAAGCCTAGAAATCTATGAACCTCCGTTGGATTCAAGGGCCTCGGCCAAGTCATCACTGCTTCAATCTTTTGTCCATCAACCTTAATACCCTCACTTGTAATAACATGACCAAGAAAAGCTACTAAAGTAAGCCAAAAATCACATTTAGAGAATTTAGCATATAACATGCAATCTTGGAGAGTCTGCAATACAGCTCGCAAGTGGTCTTCATGCTCAGCTTCCGACCGTGAATATATAATGTCATCAATAAACACAATCACAAATTCATCCAAGAATGGTTTGAAGACCCGATTCATAAGATCCATAAAGGATGTTGGCGCATTTGTAAGCCCAAAAGACATCACAAGGATTTCAAAATGGCCATACCTCGTCCTAAATGTTGTTTTTGGGATATCAACTTCCCGGACTCGCAGCTGATGGTAACCAGACAACAAGTCAAACTTGGAAAAGCATTTGGAACTTTGTAACTGATCGAATAACTCATCAATCCGTGGAAGAGGATATTTATTCTTTATAGTGACTTTATTTAGTTGTCTATAGTCAATACACATCCGTAAAGATCCATCTTTCTTTCGAACAAAGAGCACTGGGGCACCCCATGGGAAAGTACTTGGCTTGATAAATGATACGCTCAAATTACACCTCCCTACAGAAGTATAAGCGATCGTTATCAAGTAAAGAACCCAACTTGTAGGTTGGGGTCGATCCCACGAGGAAAATGGTTTAGACTTTACTTTAACCAACAATTATATTCAATTAGTCAAATTACTTCGAGAAACATATAATTAAAGGGGGGTTTGTTTGTGTGAAACAAATAATAAGAATTTAATAAGTAATCAGTAAAAAAAACTCAATTTAAGTTGTTATCAAGATAAGAAAAATAACTAGGGTTTACGTGTTCCCCACAAGCTCATAACGCAATAATCCTAGTAACAACAATCCTTTCCCAGTGTATTACATGCAAAGTGATAAGTTACGTATCTCTAAATCCTTGGTCTGGCATCTAGAGAATTTCATCCCGCACCTTGGTCCGGCTACGTGTGTATAATTTACTAACCCTTACCTTTACCTCATATTAGACATCATAATCGATGTTTGGCTTAGTTATTACTTCGCACCAATCGACACTAGCCTATTAGATAATATCACACTAAATCTATGTTGATAGTTCTTTTCTTGTTGATTACCTCCTTGGTCCGGCAAGTAGCAACAAGGCGAGTTCTAACGCGTGCACTCATTAAAAAGACTTCTAAACGAAAGAATTATCAATGCATGCAAAACACTATTCAAGAATTGCTTATTTACTATTCATAATTTGTTAATCATGGTTCCAACAACCCTAGTTGTGGATTTAGTTACCCATATTAGCAAGAACACAATTCAGAGTTTTAGATGAAGAAATCATGAACTTACGTAAAGAGAATAATAAACCCATAAATTCAACTTGAATTGCAAAGCCAAAGTCTACAAAATGAACTTAGGAAATCAATAATTGCTAGAATTGCAAATTAATCTCCAAAGTCACCAAGTAAAACTAGAATAATAATGTCTAACCCCCAAAAATGAGGTTTACATGCCCTATTTATAGAAAACAAATCCTAAATTAAAAGGGAAACAAATTAAGGAAAGTTTATTCAGGCACGCATCTTCATTCCACGAGACTGACTTACGGACCGTCGATGGATCTACGGTCCGTAAGTCTCTTCCGTCAGCCAGGACTTAGAAAATATTTCAGCTTCCAAAAATCAGCTTCTCTGAAGCAAACGACGAACTTGCAGTACGAACGGTAGATCGATCTACGATCCGTCAATCCCCTCCGTAGCTTCATACTTAGAATCTTAAAAAATCAGGTACTGGAACCCTCGCATTATCATTCTATGGATCAATCAGTACGATCTGTAGATCAATCTACGGACCGTCAATGACCACCGTGATTCCACACTTCGTCAGATTTCCCTGATTTGTCATCCATACCTTGCTTGCTGATCTACGGTCATCACCGACGGACCATCAATGGACCTACGGTCCGTAGATCACATCCGTGAATGCCCTTTTTCTGCATTTCTTTCAGCTGTCTCGATACCTCCGCGCCTGAACATCTTTCCTGCAAAATACGATAAAAACACATAAAAACCAATACAAAAAGGCCCTAGATACACAACTTGTAAGTGAAATGTATTAGAAATACCGTAAACTCACGGTATATCAACACCCTCAACTTAAGTTCGTTGTTTGTCCTCAAGCGACGCACTACGACTCTAAACGACACTTGTATAGAACCAAGCATATCAGGCCCAAGCAGTCACATGACTCTCTACCCCCCTTACCTTTCAGGTGCAACTTCGTTCTCTTAGACTCAACAAGCTAATCCATGCGGATCAAACCATGACACAGATCGACCAACTGACACACAACATACACCTTCTCACTGTCACCAAGGCACCAACTTTCCGACAATGTAACTAGTGCCCTTAATTCAAACGAAATCCCTTTTGCACAAAAAAATGCATGTCATTCATGGTGCAAGGATTTATTCAACACTCACACTCAGAAGTAATTTCAAGTACAGTTAGTTCTTAATGCCATAAGCTTGCCCTTATTCTCACTGCTTAGACTCTCCAATCTAGACTCTAGGATCACTATAGGACTTTATTGGCTTGTAACGTAGGCTCAGGGTTAGGTGTGGTACATTTGGGTACTGCTTAGTGACTATCTGCCTTCCTTGACATTACACTAGGCTTTTAACCTCTTTTTGCCCTATTTCTGTCATTACTATTGCTTTACCTTCTTTCCCTTCATTTTCTTCAACCACGGATGTGACTTTAGACTTTGTAGCTCTTCTTACTTTTATTTTATTTTTTCTTTTGGCTTTCAACAAGTCACATCCTTTCCTCCCGTTTTCTCTCTTATTTTTTCATATCACTTTTTTTCATACCCATTTTTCTTTCAGTTTCCTCTTTCATAGCCACCCTCAACTTATGGATTTTCTGTTAGTTGAGGTTTACAATACCCGATGTCAGTTTAGGGCCAAGATTGAAGTTACTTTTTACATTAGTCACCCTCAACTTAGGCTTTTGGCCTAAGTTGAAGTGCACATGTCCAAGAAGGGACTGGGGCCAACATAGTAGATTATGGGAAGGTGAGTTCGGAGTTTGGAAAGAAATGGTTTACTTTTAGGCTCAAAGTTGGATCAAAGGGAGCAGTTATTTCATTTGGTTGGATCCTTCTTTTTAGGCAATTTGTGGACTTTTCAGAACAATGGCCTATGATCACTTCCTAACCTCTAGATTGAATTGTCTTAGCAGGACTAACCGGGAAAGTTTTAGTTTGGCACAAAAACTGTTTGAATACTCAACGATTCTCACCCACTTTTGGCACATAGTTTCATTATCATATTATCAGATTACCCAGTTCAAGTTTCAGCTCAAGTCATGCCATCGACTTGATTCGTTATTATGTCATACTGAGAGCCAACACATTCAACTAATCGTAGCCTACAACTTCTAGTATACATCCGAAAATCTGACGGGTATCATTTTTCATAAGCCATCATGCTTCTACACATACAATCCTAAGACATGTCGGTTCAACAAAAATTAAACAGTCTCTTGGGGGAAAAGAACACAGACAAGAAAACCCCAAGAAAGGATTCATGAGTTGGGTTATTCAGACTTCACCCTATCACTCACAATCCATTTACCCCACCCTCAACAAAAATAGATGCACTTGTCCCCAATGCATACAAAAACAGTAAAAGTAAATGGATTGGGTGAAGCAAACTTGTGGCGCCGGCGAATCATCAACAATCAGGGGGTCCGATTTCCCGGAGCCCGCTAGAACAACAGTGGGGGTACCCTCAGTAGTGCCCACATTAGCAATCATAGCACCCTCAGTAGTGCTCTCTATCAATCTCTCCGCACCATCAGTGGTGCTCACAATGTCCCCTAAAACAGGCTGGACCTCCACAACTGGGGAAGAACTCGATGCCCCTCCGACTCTCTCACGCACCCTTTGCTGGCGCAACTCTTCGTCTAACATCGAAGCCCTCCTTGCCTCCTTCTCTTGCCGACGCTGTCTCTTGTGAGCTTTTTCCTCCTCAGTGCGATGAGAACGGTGCCGCTTGCCTTTTGCATGTGTAGGGGCAACCTCTTCCTCGGCGGTCCCACTGAATAGAGAATCTAGCACTGTATCATCAGCCAGTGCAGTAGGTGCAACCTGAGGCTCAACTGAAGGTGCGGCAAGGATGACATCAACGTCAGTCCGGAGGCTGGCTAAGTCAGCCTGCAAAGCAGATAGATCTATGGTCGGGGCTGATCGCTCGAGGACTCACAATTCAAAGGCATCAAGGCACTTATTAACAGCCTGGACCTTCCGATCCATCATCCCATCTATCCTGCGCTCCACTCTAGCCTTGGACTCGGCTATCGACTTTTGCATCCACGGCTGGATGTGATGCAACAGGGTGGCCATCTAAGCTTCCAATTTCTGTAGACAACAGTAGCTCCTAACTGTGGTATGGACCGGGAATAGCTAGGAGCCATACTAGCTTCCTGAGATGAGGAGCCCGAGACAGTGTCGGTGTGATCTGGGAAGCTGGGGTCACCACCCTGTGCCTGCCCCACAGTGTCTGCAAGATCAGCACCCAAGGGGGGTCCCTCAACCTGAGGCTCTCTGCGAGGTGCTGCCACATTCACCTCATCTCGAATGAGGTCGATGTCCAATGCCCCTGTAGGGTGGATTAACTTGTCACAATGCCAGATCGACACTCCAGAGTCCTGTACAAATGAAAAATTAGACATGGGAAGGGGTAAGTAATGGAGGTCCTGAATGCTCTCTCCTGAATCTCTGCCAGCAGCATGTGGGCAAAGTCAATCTCCATTCCTGCTACCAATGCTGCAACCATGATCGCTCTGTCCCACGTGACTTGATTGTCAGCTTTTGTAGGTGACACTCTGTTACGCACCAGCAGCCAGAAGAACTTGGCCACAAAATTTAATGTGGCCTTCCGGATGCCCAACCGTGGAGCGGCAACCCATTCTGCACGCTCACTATCTGCAGCAATGTTCCTGGCCAACCATATTAGAACAACCTTTCGCTGCTCAGCGTGTCTCTGGAAAGCGCCACTCCGTACGATGTCTCATCTATAATTAAACTCTGCTGTGTTGAGAGACCAAGAGTGACCCGTGGTAGGACCATAGAGAAAACGTCTGATCGTGGCAGATGATATGTCCACCGGACAACCTCAAACCAAAGTGGAAGTGAGAGGATCTTGAGCTAGGGGCTTTGACCACTTGGAAATTGAACCACGGAGAGTGGCAGCATAAGAAGCATATAATTCCCGCACAATCTCCTCGCTATACGTCCCTGGGTCTCGAGCCATCCAGTCACACTTGTGAAGGTTGAACAGCCGGTGAATGTCCGAAACAGTGTGCAAGCTCCCCGTGAGGACTCTGTGCTCTTCTGTAATTAGTCGGGCCATCTTCTATTTTTCGTTTACCATCTTGGCATCCCGATAAATTTGCCATTGGCCTTCTACACACCACCTATTTAGCTCTCCGGCTACAGGAGTGGGGTCATCATTCCGTGGTGTAGGAATGGACTCCGAGCTAGTTGCCTCATCAGACGAGGCTGCTTGGTCATTCCCACCAGACCCTGTGGCTGATTTAGCATTGGATCCTGTAGCATGGGCAAACTCGGATCCTAAAGAATGGGCAGACTCGGAGCCTGAAGCATGGGCAGACTCGAACCCGGACATAGACCCCGCAGAACTGGAAGCAGCCCGAGTTGGTGACCAGATCAATGTGTGCTCCTCATCAGACTGGGAGACAGTGACTACATTGGGAAGCACCTTCCGGGGGGTGCCTCTGGTACCTCGAGGTGCAGTGCAAGAAGTCCTAGTGTTTAGAGGAACATATGCTGGATCTGTGTAGGTGTCTGTGTCCTCATCGATTAACCGAAAACTAGGGGCAACATATTTTGACTTGCACCATTTTAAGTAGGTGACTAGCTTTTTGGGTGCCATCGTACCAGTGGAAACGATATCAGTGCCCAAGACTAACCATAGATAAACAATAGAAACTTTTAGAACTATAACCGAACAGTGACAAGGCCCCAGGAATTTTTTTTAGACAAATGCTATAGTGGTCATCCACGGAGGAGACCTACGGTCTGTATACTGATCTACGGTCCGTGGATCTCTTCCGTGGATCAGGGAACCAATAATATAGGTCGCAGATGAAAACCACGGATGTGCAGAACAGTCCATAGATTAAACTACGGACCGTAGTCCACATCCGTGGTTTCACACTTGGTAATTTTTTTGTGTGCATCCAGTGACGAACCTCATCATCTACGGTCCGTAGATGGATCTACGTTCCGTAGACAGGGTATCGTGGATGCCATATGTGCCAGGTTTCAGTCATATTTTTTTTATCAATCATATTTGGCCTTATATTTCAACATTAACGAAGCCTTATCATGCATTTCAACAATCAATTATGCTAGTTCTTCATTCTTAAGAATCCGACTGGTCATTTTACCAAACAAATTAGACAAATTTTGGAACCCTAAGTCGAAATCTACATATAGACTTGCAATCCCATACAATAAAGCAACACAATCACTATCTATCATTCCAAGGGCATTGTAATTTTTAAGTTTATCATGCAATTTCATCCAACAATTACTCAAGGTCAAGACCCAACTCCCGACTTTCTATATTCAATATATGAATTGAAATTTAAAGTGAGGGGAAAGTCTATTACCTTACAAGCAACGATGAGTGGGGTGATTGCGTGACGACACTAAGCTTAGCAAGACCAATGAATCACCTCTGCGCTGCTAACCAAACACCGGACCCTTCTTGTGGAATATGGAATGGGATTTAATTGAAATGGAAGGGAGTTTGGGAATTTATGGAAGGGATGATATTATGCGGGAGTTATGGAGTGATTTAGGGAGTTTATGGGATGGGGGAAATGGTTTTGGGAGTAATGGAGGGAAGTGGAATGGTTTAAAAAAAATGGGGGTTTTTAAATAGGGGGGTCCGGGTCGGGTCAGATAGCCTAGGGTTTGGACTCACGAGACCCTGTCTACGGTCCGTGAGTCGATCTACAGTTCGTAGATCAGGACCGTAGATCACTATTACACTTAGAAAAATTTAGAGGCTTACCTGGGATCTATGGACACCATTTACGGTCCGTTGATGAATCGATGGACCGACAATGGGGTCCATAGACCTCGGCACCAGACCATTTTCTGCAGATTTATTTCGTGGTGTACCTGCACATGTAACAACCAATAGGCTATTATTTTTTTTACATTTTTTGGACACTTTTTAGACACGGACCTTATACTAATTCTAGCCAACACTAAGATCTAAAACACTAAAACACCTACCTAAATTTAGACAAAGACGCAATTAAACAGAGAAAGCTAAACTACTAAATGGAAGACACAATTAAACAGAGAAAGCTAAACTACTAAATGGAAGACAAAACCCTGCCGTTGGCTAGATTGTACATCTTGGATTGCCTCCCAAGCAACGCTTGATTTAACGTCGCGACACGACGCAAGTGTCTTGATTACTCAGACTTCATCAAGATTGTAGGCCTCAATCACTTCGTGCATAATTTCAGCATTTCCTAAATAGATATTGATCCTTTGCCCGTTTACCACGAACCTTGTTCCATCCCTATTTTCAAGCTCAACCGCTCCATGAGGGAGCACTTTTGTGAGTAAAAATGGCCCGGTCCATTTGGACTTGAGTTTGCCTGGAAACAGGCGCAACCTAGAGTTGAATAGCAGCACAAGATCACCAACCACAAATTCTCGCTTTTCAATTCTTTGATCATGATACCTCTTCATTTTCTCTTTGTACAAGGCTGAACTTTCATAAGCTTTTAGACGAAACTCATCAAGCATATTCAAGTCATTCATCCTTTGATTAGATGCGGCGCCCCAATCCAAATTTAACTTCTTCATTGCCCACATAGCCTTATGCTCTAGCTCTACTGGTAAATGACAAGACTTCCCATATACAAGTTGGTAAGGAGACATACCTATAGGGGTCTTGTATGCAGTGCGATATGCCCATAGAGCATCATCAAGCTTCCTTGACCAATCCGTTCTATTAGCATTCACAGCCTTTGCCAATATCTGTTTGATCTCTCTGTTGGATACTTCAACTTGACCGCTAGTTTGTGGATGGTAAGGAGTGGCTACATTGTGACGAACACCATATTTCTCAAGTAGTACCTTGAACAACTTATTACAAAAGTGAGAACCTCCATCGCTAATAATAGCCCTCGGTGTACCAAATCTGGAGAAGATATTCTTTTTCAAGAATGTGGTGACACTTTTACCTTCATTGTTGGAGAGCGCAACTGCTTCTACCCACTTCGATACATAATCAACCGCAACAAGAATATACTTCATCCCATATGAACTCACAGATGGACCCATAAAATCAATGCCCCATACATCAAACAACTCTATCACCAATATAAGATTCATTGGGAGCTCTTGCCTGTTTGAAATCCCTCCTTCTCTTTGGCAACGATCACACGACTTGGCGAAATCATGAGCATCTTGGTGGATGGAAGGCCAGTAGTACCCACATTGAAAAATCTTATGTGCAGTCCGAATACCACTATGATGCCCACCAACGGGTGATGAATGGAATGCTTCAAGTACACTCAACATCTCAACCTCGGGCACACAGCGATGAATAATCCCATCAGGTTAACTACGATACAAGTAAGGCTCATCCCAAAAAAATCTCTTCACATCATGCATAAACTCTTTCCTTTGGTGAAAAGAAAAATCGGGGGGAACAATATCGCTTGCCAAATAATTAGCAAAGTCTGAGAACCAAGGAATCAAGTCATGAGAAACAGCCAATACTTGTTCATCTAGAAAAGTATCATTAATTTCAGCCCTATCTCCAAGCTTTAGCATAGCCTCTTCCTCTAATCTGGACAAGTGATCGGCAACTTGATTTTTGGTCCCCTTTCTATCTTTTACTACAAAATCAAACTCTTGCAGCAACAATACCCATCTAATCAATCTCGGTTTTCCATCCTTTTTCGCCATCAAATACCTCAATGAAGAATGGTAAGTATGCACTATGACCTTAGAACCAAGCAAGTAGGATCAAAATTTCTCGAATGTGAAAACCACCGTAAGAAGTTCTTGTTTGGTCACGGTATAGTTCTTCTATGCCACATTTAGAGTTTTGCTAGCATAGTAAATAGGGTGAAGAATTTTCTCTCGCCTTTGTCCCAATACTACACCAAGCGCCAATCGACTCGCATCGCACATTACCTCAAACGGTTGTCCCCAATTCGGTGAAATAATGATTGGTGTTGTAACCAACTTCTTCTTCAACTCTTGAAATGCTCTAAGACAATCATCATCAAAATAGAACTTACACTCCTTCTCGAGCAGTTTGCATAACGGATGTTCAATTTTGGAGAAATCTTTGATGAATCTCCTATAAAAACCTGCATGCCCAAGAAAACTTCTAACACCTTTTACAAAAATAGGTGGTGAAAGCTTTTATATTACCTCAAATTTAGCTCTATCAACCTCAATACCTTTCTCTGAAATTCGATGACCCAACACTATTCCTTCTTTAACCATGAAATGACACTTCTCCCAATTCAGCACTAAGTTGTAGTCTTCACACATTTTAAGCACCTCAGCCAGATGATCTAGACAACGATCAAAAGAATCACCTACAACTGAAAAATCATCCATGAACACTTCAATAGTGTCCTCCACCATATCAGAATTTATCGACATCATACACCGCTGGAAGGTTGCTGGAGCATTGCTTAACCCGAATGGCATCCATTTGAAAGCAAAAGTCCCATATGGGCAAGTGAAGGTGGTCTTCTCTTGGTCTTCTAGAGCTATAGATATTTGATTGTAGCCCGAAAACCCATCAACAAAACAATACCAACCCTTTCTTGCAAGTCTATCCAACATTTGGTCCATGAATGACATAGGAAAGTGGTCCTTTTCTGTCCATGCATTCAACTTCCGGTAATCCATACAAACTCTCCATCCAGTAACGGTCCTCATTGGAACAAGCTCATTTCTTTCATTTGGAACCACGGTCATACCTCCCTTTTTAGGCACACATTGCACAGGACATACCCAACTACTATCTGCAATGGGATAAATAACTCTTGCATCCAGCCACTTGATGATCTCCTTTTTAACTACCTCTTGCATATGTGGATTTAATCTTTTCTGGTGCTCAATACTGGGCTTATGATCTGGCATGAGTTGGATTTTGTGAGAGCAAATACCGGGGGGTTCCCAATAATATCTGCAATAGTCCACCCAATAGCTCTCTTGAACCTCTTTAACACAGTCACTAAGCACTCTACTTGCCTCACATTCAAATCTGCTGCAATGATGACCGGCAAAGTATTCTCTTCGCCCAAGTATACATACCTCAAGTGCGGTGGTAGAGCCTTAAGCTCCAATTTCGGTGCCTCCACAATAGATGGTCTTGTGGGTGGGGACTCGCGATTCTTCATGTCTAACTCATACTTCTTTGGTTTGGACCGATACTCACACTTATCAAGTGTGGCTACCAATTCATCATACTCTTCAATACCATCACTATCGAAATTCATCATAACTGCTGCTAGAGCCTCAACACCTAGTCGCTCTCCAATTTGTATTTCTTACCCACTCTCCACACTGTAAGTTATAGCAGATACTGTTTGGAGCTCACCATTCTGCTTCATGGACCTACAGATATTGAAAGTTGCTTCTTCATTGTTCAGTCTTAACTTCATCTGCCCCTTTTCCATATCAACCAACGCACGCCCTGTGGCAAGAAATGGTCTCCCAAGGATGATGGGAACCTCGAAATCAACCTCACAGTCAAGAATCACAAAATCCGCCGGAAAAATGAAAGACTCTATTTTTACTAGCACGTCATGGAGTACACCAATGGGCCTCTTCACAGTTTGATCGACCATTAGTAACCACATTGCAGTGGGCTTTGGGTCCCCTAGATCCAACTTCTTGTAAATAGACAAGGGCATGTGGTTGATGCTAGCACCAAGATCACACAATGCCTTAGCAAAGTGTAACAACCCTATATTACATGGGATCGTGAAAGCACCAAGGTCTTCCTTCTTCTGCACCAGAGATCTTGTAGCAATAGCGCTACAATGCTGCAATCTATCATGATCTTCAAAACTCACAGACCTTTTCTTTGTCACCATATCTTTCATAAACTTTGCATACCCAAGCATTTGCTCCAAGGCCTCTATCAAAGGAACATTTATAGAAAGCTGCTTCAACATAGTAATAAACCTGCGATATTTACCATCTTCAGTCTTCTTCACTAACATCTGTGGAAAAGGTGGTGGAGGTCTAGGTATGGGGACCACTTTTTGAGATATCTCCGCTTCTTGCTTTGTCGCAGTCTCAGACTCTTCTCTAACTTCCACCACATCATCTTCTTTTCTAATCTTAGAATCCACCACAGACGGCATAGGTGGATCTATGGTTTGCTTACCCCCTCGAGTAGTAATTGCCATACAATGACCATCATTCTTTGGATTCTGATGGTGTTGCTAGGAAGAGTGCCAGGTTGACGCGGGTTCACTGTAGTAGACAACTAATTCATCTGCTGCTCTAGATGCTTTATTGACACTGCATAGGCATCAACCTTTTGACCAATACCATACAAGTCGTTTCTCATCTCCTTCACATTCTCATCAGTTGTCAAACCTTCTCATCATCTTCTGCATCATATCTTCAATACGTGCCATATTACCTCTAGCTTCCCTAGCACCAGATTCCCGATTTTGAGGGGGAACATAGGGTCCAACCCAATTGTTTCTGTTGCCATAGTTGTTCCTGTTGTAGTTGTTGTTGCGATTGAAGTTCCTATCCTGGACATAGTGACCCTCTCGGTTGTAATTTCTATAGTTCCGACCTTAGTTCCCTTGACTTTGGCGCCAATTTTCAGTGTTGGATCCTTGGGCATTTGGTCGGAAACCCCCCGTCTGATCATTAACAGCATAAGCATCCTCTTCATAGTAACACTCCTCAACTGGTGGTGGAGGTCTAGTTAAGTAGTTTACAACATTTACCTTTTCTACTCCTCTGCTCACATGCTTCAATACCAACCCCAACTCTGTCCTCGTCTGGGCCATCTCTTCACGAATATCATCTGCAGAGTTTACAGTTGTATTATGAACGACAAATGTGTTTCTCCCAGTATCTGACCTCCTAGTGCTCCATGCTTTATTGTTGTGAGAGATCCTCTCCAATTTTTTAGCAATCAGTGCATATGTACAATCACCATATGAACCTCCAACAATAGTGTCAAGAACTGCTTTATTGTTATCATCATGTCCTCGATAGAAATATTCCTTCAGTGACTCATCATCAATTCGGTGGTTTGAAAAACCTCTTACGAATGTAGTGAATCTGTCCCAACAGTTGCTCACAGACTCTCCAGGTAATGCTACAAAATTGTTGACCCTATTTTTGTGATTGAGCTTCTTGGACACTGGATAGTATTTCGATCGGAACACGTCCGCAAGTTGGTCCCATGTAAATATTGAGTTATAAGGAAGCTCAGTGAACCATACTGCAACATCGCCTGTCAATGACAAAGGAAACACTCGTAATCCAATGACATCCAGATCCAAGTCTGGCCTACCTACACAACTTTTGCAAACCACCCTTAGCTTGGCTAAGTGAGCATGTGGATCGTCAGATGGCGATCCTGAGAATAATCCTCTTGTTGTAAGCATCTGCATCAAACTACTAGTCACCACAAATGTGTGCCCTGGAGGTAGAGGGGGTAAGACAATAGGTCCATCAGAGTCTTCTATATTCATGTTGGCCCGATAGTTGTCATGTTGTCGTGGGCCTAGTGGATCTTGCGCCCTCAACACATCCCCAATCGATTTTCAGTTGGAACCTAGTTGTCCCCACCAACTACCCTATGTTGTTGTAACTCAACTGCATCATCTAGATTTCCTCCGATAGGATCAATTGGATCTCTTGGATTGTTCATTCTTCGCAAAGTGCGGTTCAGCTCTGGATCGTAAGGAGTAAGTGGTTCACCCTGGCTCCGTGTAGTTGGCATATTCTAGAGTTAGAACCTGAGAGAGACAAAAACAAAGAGAAAAATTAAAATTAGGAAATATTTGACTAACGTTCAATAATGTAGTTAAAATAAATCTAAAAGCCAAATTCCCCGGCAACGGCGCCAAAATTTGATACGCTCAAATTACACCTCCCTACAGAAGTATAAGCGATCGTTATCAAGTAAAGAACCCAACTTGTAGGTTGGGGTCGATCCCACAAGGAAAATGGTTTAGACTTTACTTTAACCAACAATTATATTCAATTAGTCAAATTACTTCCAGAAACAGATAATTAAAGGGGGATTTGTTTGTGTGAAACAAATAGTAAGAATTTAATAAGTAATCAGTAAAAAAAACTCAATTTAAGTTGTTATCAAGATAAGAAAAATAACTAGGGTTTACGTGTTCCCCACAAGCTCATAACGCAATAATCCTAGTAACAACAATCCTTTCCCAGTGTATTACATGCAAAGTGATAAGTTACGTATCTCTAAATCCTTGGTCCGGCATCTAGAGAATTTCACCCCACACCTTGGTCCGGCTACGTGTGTATAATTTACTAACCCTTACCTTTACCTCATATTAGACATCATAATCGATGTTTGGCTTAGTTATTACTTCGCACCAATCGACACTAGCCTATTAGATAGTATCACACTAAATCTATGTTGATAGTTCTTTTCTTGTTGATTACCTCCTTGGGCCGGCAAGTAGCAACAAGGCGAGTTCTAACGCGTGCACTCGTTAAAAAGACTTCTAAACGAAAGAATTATCAATGCATGCAAAACACTATTCAAGAATTGCTTATTTACTATTCATAATTTGTTAATCGCTCATGGTTCCCATAACCATAGTTGTGGATTTAGTTACCCATATTAGCAAGAACACAATTCAGAGTTTTAGATGAAGAAATCATGAACTTACGTAAAGAGAATAATAAACCCAAATATTCAACTTGAATTGCAAAGCCAAAGTCTTCAAAACGAACTTAGGAAATCAATAATTGCTAGAGTTGCAAATTAATCTCCAAAGTCACCAAGTAAAACTAGAATAATAATGTCTAACCCCCAAAAATGAGGTTTACATGCCCTATTTATAGAAAACAAATCCTAAATTAAAAGGGAAACAAATTAAGGAAAGTTTGTTCAGGCACGGGACTTCATTCCACGAGACTGACTTACGGACCGTCGATGGATCTACGGTCCGTAAGTCTCTTCCGTCAGCCAGGACTTAGAAAATATTTCAGCTTCCAAAAATTAGCTTCTCTGAAGCAAACGACGGATCGTAGATCCGTCAATCCCCTCCGTAGCTTCACACTAAGAATCTTCAAAAATCAAGTACTGGAACCTTCGCAGTATCGTTCTACGGATCGATCAGTATGGTCCGTAGATCAATCTACGGACCGCCAATGGCCACCGTGGTTCCACACTTGGTCAGATTTCCCTGATTTGTTATCCATACCTTGCCTGCTGATCTACAGTCATCACCCACGGACTGTCAATGGACCTACGGTTTGTAGATCACCTCCGTGAATCCCCTTTTTCTGCATTTCTTTCAGCTGTCTCTATACCTCCGCGCCTGAACATCTGTGCTGCAGAATATGATAAAAACACATAAAAACCAATACAAAAAGGCCCTAGACACACACAATTTGTAAGTGAAATGCATTAGAAATACCGTAAACTCACGGTATATCAATAAAGCCTTTATCAAGCAAGTCCTTCAGTTGTTCCTTCAATTCTCTTAGCTTTGCAGGTGCCATTCTATAGGGAGGAATCGATATAGGTTATGTATCAGGAAGAAAGCAAGTATATAGCAAAATCAATTTGCCTTTCTAGAGGAATTCCTGGAAGATCATCAGGGACTAGATAAAATAGAGTCGCCAACCGGTATAGACACCCAACTGGTTGTGGCAAGAACTCAGATTTCATGTCAATCTTACTAGCAATACATGGAGTAATATATGAAAATGTAGAGCCAAGGTCTATTAGTGCGTAAACATCTTGAGAAGATATCGTCAATATACCTGTAACAACACAAGGGGATGCCTTTGAATCATGTCGTCCTGTGAGTGCATAAAAGCGGTTTTGACTACCACTCGAACTGGTATCTCCTTCACCTCTCCCTTTATCACGACCCTAAGTAGAATGTGGTCCTGGTCGTGGGGGTCAGACTCTAGGTGAAGATGTTGATATAGATCCTGAAGGCTGAGTTAGATCACCTCTGCTCAACCTCGGGCAACGACTTATAAAATGTCATGTCTGTCCACAATGATAACATGCACATGAACCCTGTCTACACTGCCTAGTGTGCGGCTTACATTATTGTGTACAATGAGGAGTGGGATGTCTTATCTTTATGGAACAATCCTGTTGACGACCCTCAGGCTAGCCTGAGCTCTGACCTAGTCCTGATTGACTATAACGATCAAACCGCAGTCCCTGCACCTGTGGTGAGACACTACCCACTGGCCAAGGTGGATATCGATGGAAAGGGGGCCTAGAATCACCATGTGGCTCCATATAAGACCCTATAGTATGGGCCCAATTACTCTGCTCCCTATCCTTGCAGGTATCACGAATCTGTTGAGAAAGGTCCTCTATTGTCTGAGCGAAAGCCTGTATGCGGGAAATATCTACATCATCTGATAGGGATGGTTCCCTAAAATCTCTGATCAAATGATCTTCCAAAAAATCAACATAGAGATGAACTCTGGCTCTCATGGTACGCACAATATCTGGTGCATATCTTACAAAAGAATTAAACATGTGGCTATAATCTCTCACACTCATGGTTCCTTGCTTCAGATTGATAGACTGGTCAAGACGGGCCTCTCGAACTTCCTGTGGCAAATAGTGGGCAAGGAAGGCCTCAGAGAAGTCCTCCCACTATGGTGGCGGAAAATTAGGTCGTCTAGATCTCTCTCATGCCTCATTCCAAAGGATGGCTACATCACGTAGCTGAAAAGAAGCCAACTCCATAGCCTCTATGACAGAGGCCTGTATCACCCTATATACGCTATATAAATGGTCTATAAAGTCCTGGGGATCCTCACTAGGAATAGATCCTGTAAATAACAGAGGGGCCAAATGAAGAAACTCTCGTACATTCAAACTTTCTGACCGGTCTCTCCGAGTATCTACTCCTGACTCCAATTGTCGCTTATGAATAGAAGCTATCCTAGTAAGCAATTGAACTACCTCCCTCATCCCCTGCTCCCCAGTCTCTGATGGACGAGCAATAGGTACCGGAGGTCCTGTTTCCCTAGCTTCCTCAGGTACCAATGGAACTGGTGAGGCTGGGGGTACTGCATTTCCTCAAGCTTCAACAGGTGCCGGGGCGGCTGGTACTAGGGCTACCGGAGATTTACCATGTGCCTCTGAGGGAAATCTATTCCTTTGACCCGGTGGGGAACGATTAGTATCTTTCCTGGGATCCATACATATCTCTCGATCTGCCATACTCGGAGCGACTGTAGCTTGTTAAATAAGAAACATAAAGCATGATTTAGATTTCAAATGTTATTATACTTTTTCACTATAGCACGATCTATCAATTTAATTAAATGTAACCATTCTTAAAATCCCTGTAGCCTCATGATAATAAGTGTGGTGCACAACACACCCATAAATAAGACTCTACTAGGCACAACTTGTGGACCCTCCGGGATACGACCTGCTCTGATACCAAGTTTGTCACACCCCAAAATAAGAGGAGTAATTGGCACTAGATATTGTATTAGAACAAGTTGCCCACTAAAACGTACTAGCTAACCAATAGTGAGACAAAAGGATTGGGTAGCATAACCTCTAAAAAGTGAATCTTTGACCTTGAAGGTCATGAACTGAATTAGAATAAACCATACAAATAATGGTAGACAAGCCGAAAAATATAAAAATGTACTATCTAGCCGACGAGGCCACAATCTAAGACATGCTTACTTGCACACACATATATATTCATGCCAAGACTATTGGCTGGAGGTTTAAACATACAAAAAGAAAACCCAGAATATTGTGTCCACAATAGCCTCTATGAGTGACATAAGCACTGTCGGGACAAGTCCCCAACTATACCCAAATTGTACAACAAAAGTAAACATTCTCTAATAGCCCCAAGATAATATGGAGCTTAATAACTCATAGCTTAACCTGAATCCTAGCGAGTGGGTTGATTAGAGTCCCTGCATGTACCTTCTCGCACGAAACAAAGAGCAGTGTCTCCAGGCATGATGTCAGTACGAATAAAAACGTACTAGTATGTAAAATGGAAAATAGAATCATAAATATTTACTATAAAAGGGTAATAGAGATACCACCTGAAACTGAAACTCAAATAATCTCCATAGCTGACATCTGCCCCCTACTACTTAAATATGCACGGTATGCTCATATAATCGTATGTCGTGAATATATATATATATATATATATATATATATATATAGATGCAAATGCATGACATACCCAACGAAATGCTAGCAATGGTGGTGCCTTCCGGTAGCGAACCAACATCATATTCGCGAACTTGTGGCCATCTATGTCTCATACGTATAAATATAGGAAATTGGGCCCATACCTCCCGATTATAGTTTGGGAATAGAATGCATATCATGTCATATCATGGATTTATAACACCTATAATTTACTGTTGTCATGTTGCCAATCTTGGACCGTCTGTATTCTTGTTCTCATAACCACATAATTACTTTCGTATAAAATGTAACCATCTCATGGAACCGTATATGTTCTTCCAAATAAGCTTGTAAAGTTAACTCGAATTTTAGAAAGAAAAACTATACTTGAAGTTACTCATAACAAGTTTAAGGTTCTTTACTTAATTCCTAACTTGGTTCCTAGATAATTTATACAAGAAGTATTTCAAAAAACCAAGTGTTCTAATAGTTTTAGCCTTTACGTTATATTAGACAGTTTTGAAGATCGTGAGTTACTTTAAAGGTTTTTCATGATAAATTTAGTGGGTAAATATGGTTGGTAACAAGTAATAAGGGTCTCGCGTGATATTTTAAGTCACATCACCCAAAGAGGAAGAAGAATTCATACATGCGGACATATAATCAAGGAACTGATAAAATTACATATAGATGTCGAATACTATATTTATCTGAACGAGTGGAATATCAAAATAATAGAATTATGATAATAATTCAGCTGAGATCCCAATTCCTTTCACTAAATGTCTTTCTAGCTAGAGAATAGCAAAATATCACATTCGGTGTTTTATAAATTTGGTGCTAAAATGAGGGACGTAGCTTAACCTTAACATACCTTTCCAATGAACACTCGAATGGTTGTAGTTTCTTCGAAAGTTGGTCCTTATGTTCTAAGCTTCGCAAACACTATATATACGTAGTGGGTACACACCTATAAACAGTTCATAATTGATCTTAAATTGGCATATTTTCCAAATGGCCTCAACTTGATGAAATGTCGGTAGAGCTTCATAAAAACAATCATAAAAGAGTCCCGAGATGATTACCTTAGTTACACAAGTGTAAACCTTGAAGAAACACCAATAACTATAAATTTATATCTTAAAAAACTAGCTCTAAACGGGGTTAATAGTAACGAGTAAGACGATATTAGAGAATGAATCGATTCTTTTATTAATTTATGTTAAGTGGTATATAAAGGGCTATTACCAGCTGATACAAAGTCCTATTATATACAAAGTCTGTGTTTGATAACAATAAGCGATAAAGTTGGATAATTTAAGTGATTGAGATGGACTCTAATTATATAAATTGGTAAAATAACTAAAACAAGAATATGCTAAAATGTCGGAGGAATATTCAGCCGTTATTACGCCCCGTAAGTTGGTGTTGGTATCAATCACACCCAAATTGGGAAAGCGCCCCTCAAAGGAAGCAGGTGGCAGTGGCTTAGTGAGTATATCATCAACTTAGTCAGCAACATGTAAGTGTTTGACTTCAATCTCCTTGTTTTGCACCTAATCCCGCACAAAATGAAAGTCTATGGCAACCTGCTTCTTCCGACTATGGAAAACAGGATTGGCACAAATATATGTAGTGCTAACATTGTCACAAAAGACTGTTGGAGCACCATCAAGAGGAAAATGCAGCTCATGAAGAAGATTAGACAGCCAGTTTGTTTCTGCAACAACAACAGGCACAGGTTGGTATTCTGCTTCAGTTGACAAACGTGAGATAGATCGCTGCTTCGTGGACGACCAGGAAATAGGTGTAATACCTAAAAAAAGCACATAGCCTGATGTGGAAGTACGATCATCTAGATCTCTAGCCCAGTCCGAATCAGAGAAAATAACTAATCTTGAATCTCGCTTCTTGGCAATATTGATGCCAAAATGGGAAGTTCACTAAGATAGCGAAGAAGATGCTTAACTGCCTTCCAGTGAGTTTGACGTGGTTGATGCATAAACTGGGAAAGTTTTCTAACATCGAAGGCAATGTCTGGGCGAGTAAAAGAGAGGTAGTGTAATTTACCAATAACTCGCCTATAAAGAGAACCATCAGCTGGATCATCTCCAGAAGAGGCAGTAAGAAGGGTCGTGAAAGTCATTGATGTTGGAGGTTCTTTGTTGTCCTGCATTCCAACATCATGTAACAAATCCAAAGTTTTATTTGTGTTGTGACAGAAACAAGCCTTCAATGTGTGGGAGAACTTCAATACCCAGAAAATAGTGTAAAAAACCAAGATCCTTAAATCAAAATCGATGAGAGAGACGATCAATAGTATGTTTTACACCAGCAGACTGATTACTAGTAATGATTATGTCGTCCACATAAACAAGCACGTAAATGGTAAAAGAAGAATTGTGTAAAATAAACCAAGAGGAATCTGATTGAGACTTCGCAAACCCAATAGTTACCAAATAATTCTTGAGCTCAGTGTACCATGCATGTGGTGCTCGTTTCAAGCCATAAATGGCTTTGTTGAGCCTGCACACATGTGAGGAGTGATGTTTATCCTCAAAACCAGGGGGGTTGTCGCATAGAAACCTCCTCCACTAGTCGACCTTGAAGAAATGCAGTGTTCACATCTAGTTGATGGATGGGCCAGCTGCGTTGGGTAGCAATAGAAAGAACTAAATGGACAGTAGTTGGCTTGACCACAGGGCTGAATGTTGAATGATAGTCTACACCTGGGCGTTATGTAAATTCTTTGGCAACCAGATGAGCCTTAAACCTGTCAATCAAACCATCAGGATAATGCTTTATATGAAATATCCACTTACAATCAAACACATTCATTGAAGGACTGAATGGAACTAATTCCCATGTCTGGTTCCTAACTAGAGCATCAATCTCTAATTTCATTGTTGTTCTCCGATTAGGATGAGGGTGGGCTTGTCTATATGTTCTAGGTATTAAGGAAGAAGAGGATTTTACGGTGACAGTGAAATGTTTTTGGTTTAAGACTATTGGTCTTAGAACGTGTGAACATGGGATGTGGAAGTGGTGGGGTGGTCAGTGGAACTTGCGGGGAAGATTGGTCGGAAATCACCATGGTTTGTAAATTGAGAGGATGAGGGTGGTGAAGTATCTGTGAAAGATTGGAGGTGAGGGTTTGGCGATGGTAAGTGAGTAAGGGGCGGTTTGAGAAAGGTTCAGAGTCTAATGGGATAGGTGTGTTGGGTTCGGGGGAAGAATGAGACTGTTGTGGTGCTGAAATCGGAGGCATTGATAGCTGAATTTAAATAGGCAAAAAAGATTGAGAATTACCTGAGTTGATGGAGGCACCATGGGTTGTAGAGGAGGGCGAGTGTGAACGTGTGGGCAGTGGCACAATTGGATCTGGAAGCTATTGACAAACATGTGAATCCAAAGATTTATCCTTTAAAGGTTGTTCCACAAAACAGTTTTCCCAAGATAAATCTACTGTGTTTTTATTTTTCAAGTTCAAAAATAAATTTTCGAAAGGAAAATTGTCTTCTAAAAATAGAACATCTCTCGACAAATAATCTTTGGACTTCACTGGATCAAAACATTAGTGGCAATAATATTTATTTAAAAATCCTAAATAAACACATGGAGTTGAACTAGGCTCTAATTTGTTCTTAGCATAAGGTATATGCCAGGGATAACATAGACAACCGAATACCTTAATAGAATCATATTTGGGGGCATCTTGAAATAGAATCTCATATGGACACTTATCTTTTAAAGTTGGAGTGGTCAGTCTGTTTATAAGATAGACTGCTTGATGACAAGCAAAACTCCAAAAGGATGATGGTAACCAAGCTTGATGTAATAAAGTTCTAGCCGTCTCAATAACATGTCTATGTTTGCGTTCAACTAGAGCTACTCGTTGTGGTGTATATGGAGGCTAGACTAAGTGTTCAATACCATGCGTTTATAATAAGATGACAAACATTGAAATTCACCACCACCATCCGTGTACAATGATAAAAATTTTGTTTGAAATCGCTTTTCAAGCAATGGATGCAAAGTTTGGAAAATGTCTAGAACTTCTTTTTTTTATTTGAGAGTGAACAACCACATGTATTTAGAGAATTGATCAATGAATAAAACATAATATCTCTTTTTTATCAATTGACAAAACAGGCGAAGGACCCCATAAATCACTGTAAAGAATCTGTAAGGGCCTTTGACTTTGCAAAGAGTTTTCAAAAATTTGCAACCTGTGGATTTTATTTGAATAACATGAATTACAACTTGAAATCGTTCTAGAATGAGAGACAGGAATGGAAAACTTATGTAGAATTTTATTCAAAACATGTTGATTAGGATGTCCTAAGAGTCGATGCCATAGGTTGAGATGAACAACTATAGTACACTTACGAGACTTTTGTGTGCTGCCTAGCAACCACTCATACAACCCATCTCTGTTCACCCCGCGTATAAGAGGTGCCCGCGTACTCCTATCCTTCACAAAATAATGAAAAGGAAAAAATTCAATGGATGTCAAATTACCTTGACAAAATTTGGAAATAGAAATAAGGTTGCTTTTTATGGCAGGAGAACACAAAGTGTTAAGTAGTTTGAAATCATAGTTCGATGTACTTATGTTAGTGTTACCAGTATGAGTAATTGGAATGGTGTTACCATTTCCCATTGCTATCTCTTCAGGACCATGGTAATCATGCATAGTAGCTAAACTCTGATGATTAGTAGCAATGTGGTAAGTTACCGCACTATCAACTCTCCAAGGGGCTTTTTGTTAATTAAAGTGAGCAACAAAGTTGGCTCGGGCTTGCAGATGGTTCTGCGATTGAGAACGACAAACTTTGGTTGAGTTTCCTAGATGATCACAAAGTTGGCAACGAAAGTTGCTATCTGGTTGTGATGGATTTTTGCGTGGACGATGTGAACACCATGGTTGATTATTAGAAGCATTGTTACCTTAAGGCCTATTATTGTTATTGGAGTTGTTCCGAGGAGGAGTTGTAAATGTTAGTTGTGCTATGGCAGCGATTATTTTAGGTGGTTGTGGTTTCCTAGCCTCTTCATGCTTGAGAAAAAGCTCATGGTCGAGCAACTTTTCATACAATTCTTCGTATGAGATTGTGGAATCTCTTGCATGAATAGCGACAGAAATTTCACAAAATTCATATCCAACTCCACTAAGAACTTTAACAATCAGTTCTGGATTAGATACAGGTGCTCTAGCAGTTGCAAGTTCATCACACATTGATCTAACTTGATGAAAATAATGAGCAACAGGATGGGTGTCTTTGGTTACACGGACCAGTTGGTCACGCAAGCTAAAGATGTTGTTTGAGACTTGTTTGCATAAGAACTATGTAGAATGTCCCAGGCAACTTTGGCAGAGTCAGCAACGGCTACAGTTGCAGCAAGAGTTGGTTCAACAGAGGCTAAGTTAGCATTTTGGATCAATTGATCCTGACGAAACCAAACAAGAAACATAGGATTTTTTATATCTTGATTGTTTTGAGAGAGCGTGTGAAGGGGAGCAAGAATGGATCCATCGAGATGGCTATAGATATTGTGGGTGCCAGCTAATTTGATTGGCAACTGCGGGATAGAATTGAACTAGATAATCGTAGCATTGTTGTTAGCATCAGAATTGACTACAAAAGCATTGGGGCCATTGCATTTGATGGGAGCGTGAAGAATAGAGAAGGTACTCCTGAGAGTGAAGAGAAGAGAAAGTACTCCTGAGAGTTATAGATGCTTTGATACCATAAAGAGTAAGACGATATTAGAGAATGAATTGATTTATTTATTAATTTATGTTAAGTGGTATATAAAGGGCTATTCCCAGGTGATACAAAGTCCTAATATATACAAAGTCTATGTATGATAACAATAAGAGATAAAATAGGATAATTGAAGTGATTGAGATGGACTCTAATTCTAGAAATTGGTAAAACAACTAAAACAAGAATACGCTAAAACGTAGGAAGAATATTCAGTGGTTATAATAGAAGGGGAAAACGATTGCCACGTGTAGAGATCACGTTTCTAGGCACGGGACCTTTAATGGTAGAAATCATCAAAAACTAACCTTCATCATGCAAGAACTCCATAAGAACCATCTCTTAAGCTTTCTTTCTGGTTAGGAAGTGAAAATAAATGTTTTCATGGCTTAAAACGTTGAGTAAGCCGACATACCATATTTTTACCCGACCCAAATCGCAACCCGGATTCTGCCCCGGCAGTCCGTAGTAAAACCCTCATAACTCTTTAATCCGATGTCAGTTTGATATGGGGTTTTGTGAGTTTCAAACTAGACTCGTAGGCCTTCGATTAACTGGGTGATAGGCCTACTAACTCTTTATATATTGGGAGAAAACATCCAAGACATTTGACCCAACGTTAAGAAAATATTATTAGAGAAACTTCAATAACTTTTGCCGACCTTAGTTTCACTAATTTTCTTGACTTCAAAACTTAACATATGACCCTTGTGCTATTATAATACATCATAACACACTATTCTTAGCATGTTGTACCCTCATAGGCTTATCCACAAGGTATGGGACAATTTAATCATTTCAAATGGGCGAAGTTCTACCTGAGCCATTTCTTTAATCATGAACATTGTTTGAGGGGTCCCTTTGACCTAAAATTTAATTTATTTCCTTGATATTGCCACCTATTTTCAATCGTGATCTCCAATGTACGATACAATGTCATATACACCTCATATAACTATGCCATACTACGCCACATATATTATGCAAGACTAGAGAAAAAGTACGGGATCTTACACTTGTGTTCGTATGGATAAGGACATGTTCATGTATGGTTGGATAAATGCCACATCTCACCTTTACATGAGGTTTGAGATATTGAAATATTTTTTTTGACATAAATGGTCACTTTGGTCATATACTTTAAGTATTACATAATAATAAGGTATGTTTTATTATGAACTATTGGAGGACAAAAGAAAGAAATAACTATTTTCTATAAAGGTTGTGGTTATGACCAAAATAAATGTTGTTATGTGGCAACATGATATACCATGAGTTTACGGTATTTTTAATACATTTCACTTAAAAGTTATGTGTGTCTAAGGCCTCTTTGTATTGGTTTTTATGTGTTTTTATCATGTTTTGCAGGAAAGATGTTTAGGCACGGAAGTAAAGAGACATCTGAAAAAAATGTAGAACACGTCATCTACGGAGATGATCAACGGACCGTAGGTCCATTGACACTCCGTAGATGGTGACCGTATATCAACAGGCAAGGCATGGAAAACAACTCAGGGAAATATGACCAAGTGTGGAACCACGGTGGCCATTGACGGTTCGTAGATTGATCTACGGATCGTACTGCTGATCCGTAGAATGATACTGCGAGGGTTTCAGTACCTGATATTTGAAGATTCTAAGTGTGGAGCTACAAAGAGGGATTGACGGACCGTAGATCGATCTACAGTCCGTACTGGAGTTGAAACATTTGCTTCAGAGAAGTTGATTTTTGGGAAGCTGAAATATTTTCAAAGTCCTGGCTGACGGAAGGGACTCACGGACCGAAGATCCATTGACGGTCCATGAGTCAGTCTCATGGAATGAAGACGTGTGCCTAAACAAACATTCCTTATTTTGTTTCACTTTTAAGTTAGGACTTGTTTTCTATAAATAGGACATGTAAACCTCGTTTTTTAGGGTTAGACTGTATTACTTTTATTATAGTTCTTTATTTGGGAGATGAACTTGCAACTTTAGCAATTCCTAATTTCCTAAGTTTGTTTTGTAGATTTGGGTGTTGCAATTCAATTTGAATTTTTGGGTTTATTATTCTTCTTACGTAAGTTCATAATTCTTTCATCTAAAACAATGAATTGTGTTCATATGATTATGGGTAACCATGAGCAATTAACAAATTATGAATAGTAAATAAGCAATTCTTGAATAGTATTGTTGCATGCATTGATAATTCTTTCGTTTAGAAGTCTTTTTAACTAGTGCACGCGTTAGAACTCGCCTTGTTGCTACTTGCCGGACCAAGGAGGTAATCAAAAAGAAAAGAATTATCAACATAGATTTAGTGTGATACTATCTAATAGGCTAGTGTCGATTGGTGCGAAGTAATAACTAAGCCAAACATCGATGTGATGTCTAATATAAGGTAAAGGTAAGGGTTAGTAAATTATAGACATGTAGCCGGACCAAGGTGCGGGGCGAAATTCTCTAGATGCAGACCAAGGATTTAGAGATACCTAACTTATCACTTTGCATGTAATACACTAGGAAATGATTGCTATTACTAGGATTACTGCGTTATGAGCTTGTGGGGAACAAGTATACCCTAGTTAATTCTCTCATCTTGGTAACAACCGAAATTGACTGTTGTTTACTGATTACTTACTGAATTTTTACAATTTGTTTAACAAATCCCCCCCTCCCTTTTAATTACTTGTTTCTGGAAGTAATTTGACTAAACCAATATAATTGTTAGTTAAAATGAAGTCTAAACCATTTTCCTCGTGGGATCGACCCCAACTTACAAGTTGGGTTCTTTAATTGGTAACGATCGCTTATGCTTCTTTAGGGAGGTGTAATTTGAGCGTATCAAATTTTGGCGCCGCTACCTGGGAAATTAGCTTTTAGATTAATTTTAACTACATTATTGAACTTTGGTGAAATGTTTCCTAATTTTAGTTTTTCTTTTTGTTTTTGTCTCTCTCATGTTCTGACTCCAGTGTATGCCAAGTACACGGAGCCAAGGTGAACCACTTACTCCTTATGATCTAGAGTTGAACCGAACTTTGCGAAGAATGAACAATCAAGGAGTTCAAGTTAATCCTATCGGAGGCAAACTTAGAGATGAAGTTGAGTTGCAACCTCAGAGGGTAGTTGGTGGAGACAACCAGATCTGTTGAAAATCAATTGGGATATGCAGTGAGGGTGCATGGTCTACCAGGCCCACAACTGCATGACTACTATAGGGGCAAGCTAAACATTGCTGACTCAGATGGACTTCTTGTCCTACCCCTTTGCCTTCGGGGCACACATTTGTAGTGACCAATAGCTTGATGCAGATGCTTACAACAAGGGGCTTGTTCTTGGGGTCGCCATCGGAGGACCCACATGCTCACATAGCCAAGCTAAGGGTGGTTTGCAAAAGTTGTGTAGGTCGACCAGACTTGGATATGGATGTTATCAGATTGCAACTGTTCCCTCTATCACTGACAGGCGGTGGTGCTATATCGTTCACTGAGCTCACTTATAACTCAATCTATACATGGGACCAACTGAAGGATATGTTCTTAGCAAGAATTATCCAGTGTCCAAGAAGCTCAATCACAAAGATAAGGTCAACAATTTTGTGGCATTACCTGGAGAGTCTGTGAGTAGCTCTTGGGACAGATTCACTGCGTTTGTAAGAGGTGTTTTGAATCACCGTATTGATGATGAGTCGTTGAAGTAATATTTCTATCGAGGAAAGGATGACAACAATAAAGTAGTGCTTGATACTATAGTTGGAGGATCATATGGTGAGTGCACATACGCTCAAATTGCAGAAAAGCTGGAGAAGATATCTCGCAACAATAAAGCATGAAACACTAGGAGGTCAGATACTGGATGAAACATATTTTCCATTCATACTACAAACAACCAGTCTGCAGATGAGATTCGTGAGGAGATGTCTCAGATGAGGACAGAGTTAGGGTTGGTATTGAAGCATGTTAGCAGAAGTGCGGAAAAGGAAAATGCTGTGAATTACTTGACTAGAACTCCACCACCAACTGAAGAGTGTAATTATGAAGAGGATGCTTATGCGGTGAATGATCAGATGGGGGGTTTCTGACCAAATGGCCAAGGATCCAACACGGATAATTGGCGTCAGGATCAAGGAAACCAAAGTCGGAACTATGGCAATTAGAACCGAGAGGGTCAATATGTCCAGGATGGGAACTTCAATCGCGACAACAACTACAACTGGAACAACTATGGCAACAGAAATGATCGGGTTGGACCTGATGTCCCCCCTCAAAATTGGGAATCTGGTACTAGGAAGCTGGAGGCAATATGGAGCGTATTGAAGATATGATGCAGAAGGTGATGAGAAGGTTTGATTCAATTAATGAGAATGTGAAGGAGATGAGAAATGACTTGTCTGGTATTGGTCAAAAAGTTGATGCCCATCCAGTGTCAATAAAGCATCTAGAGCAGCAGATGACTCAGTTGTCTACTACAGTGAACCCACGTTAACCTAGCACTCTTCCTAGTAACACCATCCAAAATCCAATGAATGATGGTCATTGTATGGCAGTTACTACTTGAGGGGGTAAGCAAACCATTGATCCACCTATGTCGTCTGTGGTGGATGTTGAGATTAGAGAAGAAGATAATGTGGTAGAAATTAGAGAAGAGTCTGAGAACGCGACAAAGAAGCCTCAGAAAGTGGACCCCATACCTAGACCTCCACCACTTCTTCTGCAGAGGTTAGTGAAGAAGACTAAATATGGTAAATATCGCTGGTTTAGTACTATGTTGAAGCAGCTTTCCATCAACGTTCCGTTGATAAAAGCTTTGGAGTAAATGCCTGGGTATGCGTAGTTTATGAAAGATATGGTGACAAAGAAAAGGTCTATGAGTTTTGAAGATGATAATAGATTAAAGTATTGTAACGTTATTGCTACAAGGTCTCTTGTGTAGAAGAAGGAAGATCTTGGTGCTTTAACGATTCCATATACTATAGGGTTGTTACATTTTGCTAAGGCACTGTGTGATCTTGGTGCTAGCATCAACCTCATGCCATTATCTATTTATAAGAAGTTGGGTCTAGGGGATCCAAAGCCTACTATGATGCGGCAACTTATGGCCGATCGAACCATGAAAAGGCCCATTGGTGTACTCCATGACGTGCTAGTGAAAGTGGAGTCGTTCATCTTTTCGGCGAATTTTGTGATTCTTGATTGAGAGGTTGATTTTCAGGTTCCCATCATCATTGGTAGACCATTCCTTGCCACTAGGCGTGCATTGGTTGATATGGAGAAGGGGCAGATGAAGTTCAGACTAAACAATGAAGAAGCAACTTTCAATACTTGTAGATCCATGAAGCAGAGTAGCGAGCTCCAAACGGTGTCTGCTATAACTTACAGAGTTGAGAGTGGAACAGAAGTGCAAATTGAAGAGTGACTCGGTGTTGAGGCACTAGCTGCAGTGATGATGAATTTTGATAGTGATGGAATTGAAGTGTACGATGAGTTGGTAGCTGCACTCGACAGGTGCGAATATAAGTCAAAGCCAAAGAAGTATTAGTTAGACATGAAGAATAGCGAGTCTCCACCCTCGAGACCATCTGTTGTGGAGGCACCAAAATTGGAGCTTAAGGCTCTACCAATGCATTTGAGGTATGTATTCTTAGGTAGAGATAATACTTTGCCGGTCATCATTGCGAAAGATTTAAATGCGAGACAAATAGAGTGCTTGGTGACTGTGTTAAAGAGGTTCAAGCGAGCTATTGGGTGGACTCTTGTGGATATTATTGGGATTCCTCCTGGTATTTGTTCCCATAAAGTCCAACTCATGCCAGATCACAAACCTAGTATTGAGAACCAAAGAATATTAAATCCACCTATGCAATAGGTAGTTAAAAAGGAGATCATCAAGTGACTGGATGGTGGAGTTATCTATTCCATTGCAGATAGTAGTTAGGTATGTCTTGTTCAATGTCTGCCTATGAAAGGCGGGAATACTATGGTTCCTAATGAGAGAAACGAGCTTGTTTCGATGTGGCCCATGACTAGATGGAGAGTCTACATGGACTACGGGAAGTTAAATGCTTGGACAGAAAAGGACCATTTGCCTATGCCATTCATAAATCAGATGTTGGATAGACTTGCTGGTAAGGGTTGGTATTGTTTTCTTGATGGTTATTCGGGCTACAATCAGATTCTTATAGCTCCGGAGGACCAAGAGAAGACCACATTCACTTGCCCTTATGGGACTTTCGCCTTCAAACAGATGCCCTTTGGGTTGTTCAATGCTTTAGTGACCTTCCAGCGTTGTATGATGTCGATATTTGCTGATATAGTGGAGGACACTATTGAAGTGTTCATGGATTATTTCTCTGTCGTTGCTAACTCTTTTGATCGATGTCTAGATCATCTGGCTGAGGTGCTTAAAAGGTGTGAAGACTTCAATATGGTGCTAAATTTGGAGAAGTGCCACTTTATGGTAAAAGAAGGGATAGTTCTGGGTCATCGAATTTTTAAGAAGGGCATCGAGGTAGATAAAGCAAAAGTTAAGGTGATAGAAAAACTTCCTCCACCTATCTCTGTAAAGGTGTTAGGAGTTTTTTTGGGCATGTCAATTTTTATAGGAGGTGCATCAAAGATTTCTTCAAAATTACACATCCTTTGTGCAAACTGCTCGAAAAGGAGTATAAGTTTGATTTTGATGATGCTTTTCTAAGAGCATTTGGAGAGTTGAAGGAGAAGCTGGTTACTGCACCTATCATTATTACATCGGATTGGGGACAACCGCTTGAGGTAATGTGCGATGCGAGTAGAGTCGCGCTTTGTGTAGTATTGGGACGGAGGCGAGAGAAAATTCTCCATTCTATTTACTATGCTAGCAAAGCTCAAAATGTGGCCCAAAAGAATTATACTGTGACTGAACAAGAGCTTCTTGCGGTGATTTTTGCATTCAAAAAATTTCGATTGTACTTGCTTGGTACTAAGGTCATAGTGCATACTGACCATTCTATGTTAATGTATTTGATGGTGAAGAAGGATGCAAAATCGAGGCTAATTAGATGGGTATTGTTGTTGCAAGAATTTGATTTTATGGTAAATGATAGAAAGGGGACCGAAAATCAAGTTGCCGATCACTTGTCCAGATTAGAGGAAGGGGCTATGCTTAAGCTTGGTGATAGGGCTGAAATTAATGATACTTTCCCAAATGAACAGGTATTGGTTGCTTCTCATGATTTGATTCCTTGGTTCACAGACTTTGCTAATTATTTGGCAAGCGATGTGGTGCCTCCGGACTTGTCTTTTCACCAAGGAAAAAGTTTATGCATGATGTGAAGAAATTCTTTTGGGATGAGCCTTACTTGATCGTAGTTGTGCTGGTGGGATTATTCGTCGCTGTGTGCCCAAGGTTGAGATGTTGAGTGTACTTGAAGCATGCCATTCATCGTCTGTTGGTGGACATCATAGTGGTATTCGGACTGCGCATAAGATTTTGTAGTGTGGGTACTATTGGCCTACCATCCACCAAGATGCTCAAGATTTCACAAAGTCTTGTGATCGTTGCCAAAGAGAAGGAGGGATTTCAAAGAGGCAAGAGCTTCATATGAATCCTATGTTGGTGATAGAGTTGTTTGATGTGTGGGGCATTGATTTTATGGGTCCATTTGTGAGTTCACATGAGATGAATTATATTCTTGTTGTAGTTGATTATGTATCGAAATGGGTGGAAGCAGTTGCGCTCCCCAACAATGAAGGTAAAAGTGTCACCGCATTTTTGAAAGAGAACATTTTCTCCAGATTTGGTACACCGAGGGCGATTATCAGTGATGGAGGTTCCCACTTTTGAAATAAGTTGTTCAAGGCACTACTTGAGAAATATGGTGTCAGCCTTAATGTAGCCACTCCTTACCATCCACAGACTAGTGGGCAAGTTGAAGTGTCCAATAGAGAGATCAAATAGTTTTGGAAAAAGACTTTGAATGCTAATAGAACGGATTGGTCAAGGAAGCTTGATAATGCTCTATGGGCCTATCATACTGCATACAAGACTCCCATAGGTATGTCTCCTTACAAACTTGTATATGGGATGTCTTGCCATTTACTAGTAGAGCTAGAGCATAAGGCTTTGTGGGCGATGAAGAAGCTAAATTTGGATTCGGGCGCCGCATCTAATCAAAGGATGAATGACTTGAATATGCTTGATGAGTTGCTCCTAAAATCTTATGAAAGTTCAGCCTTGTACAAAGAGAAGATGAAGAGGTATCATGATCAAAGAATTGACAAGTGAGAATTCGTTGTGGTTGATCTTGTGCTTCTATTCAACTCTAGGTTGCGCTTGTTTCCGGGCAAACTCAAATCCAAATGGATAGGACCATTTTTTTCTCACAAAAGTGCTTCCCCATGGAGCGGTTTAGCTTGAAAACAGTGAAGGAACAAGGTTCATGGTTAACGGGAAAAGGATAAAGATCTATCTGGGAAACGCAAAAACTGTGCAAGATGTTGTTGAGGCCTATCATGTTGATGAAGTCTGAGTAATCAAGAGGCATGCATCGTGCCGCGACGTTAAATCAAGCACTGCTTGGGAGGCAACCCAAGATGTAAAATCTATCTAACAATAGGTTTTGTTTGTCGTTTAGTAGTTTTCTTTGTTTAGTTGCTTCGTTGTACTCATTTAGATAGTTGTTTTATTTTTGTTTTGGTGTTGGCAAGACATAACATAGGGTCTATGTCGAAAAAGTGTCCAGAAAATGTATAAAAAGAAAGTGCTATTAGTTTCTACATGTGCAGGGGCGAAAAGTAGAATATGCAGAAAAAGGTATGGTGCAGCGGTCTACGGACCCCATCGACGGTCCATGGTTCATTCCATGGACCGTCAATAGTGTCCGTAGATCCCAGGTAAGGTTTCTGAATTTTTAAGTGAAAGTCTGATCTATAGTCCCCATCTACGGACCGTAGATCATCCCACGGACCATAGACGGGGTCTCGTGGTTCCAAAACCCTAAATGTTGCCTGACCCGACCCGGACCAATTTTTTTAAAATCTCCCAATTTTAAACCATTCCCACTTCCCTCCATTTACCACCAAACCGTTTCTAAACTTCCAAATTCCTTCAATCACTCTATAACTCCCCATTAAATCTTCCTTTTTCTCTCTCCTTAAAACCAAATTCTCCTTTCCTCTCCAACCTCCCCTCATCCCAGAAATTCCCCAATCTCTCTCAACTGCCTTTTCCAAAACTTCGCTATTCGGGTTCGGCGCAACTAGGCGGTTAGTGTGGTCTTGGAAATCCTAGTCTCATCACGCAATCACCCCACTCCCCATTGCTTGTAAGGTAATAGACTTTCTCCTCACTTTGAATTTCGGTTCATAGATTGAATATAGAAAGTCAGGAGTTGGGTCTTGACCTTGGGTAATTAAGTGTATGGCATTGCATGCTAAAATTTAAGTACTAAAACCCTTTGGACGATAGATTGTGATTGTGCTGCCTTGATAGTGTGTTAAACCTATCTAAATGCTAGTCTATATGTAAGTTTCGACTTAGGGTTATGAATCTTGTATGAAATAATTTTCAAATTGAGTAATTGGAACCCTTAGAATGATGAACTAGCATGATTAAATGTTAAAATAAATGGCTATACTAGGATATTATTGAAACTGGCCAAAGTTGTGGGCTTGAAAATAAAGAATGTCTGAAACCTGGCACATATCACGTCCACGAGACCCCGTCTATGGACCGTAGATCCAGTTCGTGGTTGGATTCACTTGAAAATTTCACCAAGTGTGAAACCACGGAGATGGACTACGGTTTGTAGATCAATCTACGGACCGTTCTGTACATCTGTGGTTTCCATCTGCAACCAATATTGTTAGTCCTCTGATCCACGGAAGGGTTCCACGGACCGTAGATCAGTCTATGGACCGTATGTCCCCACCGTGGATGACCACTGTAGCTACTGTTTGAAAATTTTTTGGGTCTTTGTTATTGTTCGTTTTTAGTTCTAAAATTATCTCGAGTCTTTTTTTTAGTTAGTTGTGGCACTAATAACACTTCCACAGGTACGATGGCACCCAAGAAGCTAGTCACCTATACAAAACAGGGCAAGTCAAAATCTGTTGCCCCGAGCTTTAGGTTAATCGACGAAGATAACGATGTTGAGACGGACCCAGCGTACGTTTCTCCCAACAAAAGTACCTCCCCCACTGCACCCCAAGTCACCAGAGGCACCCCTCGGAAGGTGATTCCCGACGTAGTCATTGTCTCCCAATCTGATGAGGAGCACACACTGATCGGATGACCAATTGGGGCTCTTTCTAGTTCAGAGAATGGGTCTACGTCCGGCTCCGAGTCTGCCCATGCTTCAGGCTTTGAGTCTAGCCATGCTTCAGGTTTTGAGTTCCCATGCTGCAGGGGCAATTGCTAAATCAGCCACAAGTTCCGGTGAAAATGAACAAACAACCTCGTCTAAAGAGGCCACAGAATGATAACCCTACTACACTGGCCGATGAGCCAAATAGATGGTGTGTTGACGGGCAGTGTCAATCTATCATGACACCAAGATGCTCAACGAGAAAGAGAAGAAGGCTCGATTGATCACTGAGGAGCGCAGAGTCCTCACTGGGATCTTGCATACCGTACAAGAGATACACTGACTGTTCAACCTAAACAAGTGCAACTGGATGGCCCAAGCACCTGGGTCATACATCGAGGAGATTGTGTAGGAGTTTTATGCTTTCTATGTTATCATTCTCCGAGGGTTGATTTCCAAGCGGGCGAAGCCCACACAACAGGATCCTCTCACTTCCACCATGGTCTGAGGGTGCCTCGTAGACATTTACCGAGCCACTATCAGCCGATTTCTCTATGGTCCTATCACCGGTCACTCTTGGTCACTGAACACAGTAGAGTTTGATTACCGATGGGACATCGTGCGGAGAGGCGCTTTCTAGAAAAATGCTGAGCGGCGGGTGGCTGTTCTACTTTGGTTGGCTAAATACATTGCTGCAGATGGCGAGCGTGCGTAGTGGGTCGCCGCACCACTGTTGGGTATTCGAAAGGCCACATTAAATTTTGTGGCCAAGTTCTTCTGGTTGTTGGTGCGTAACAAAGTGTCACCTACAAAAGCTGACAACCAACTCACATGGGACAGAGTCGTCATGGTTGCAGCATTAATGGCAGGATTGGAGATCGACTTTGTCAGCATACTGCTGGCAGAGATTCACGAGAGGGCATTCAAGACCTCCACTACTTACCCCTTTCCATGTTTGATTTTTCAATTATGCAGGGACTCTGGAGTACCGATCTGGCACTGTGATAGGTTGATACATGCTACTAGGACTTTGGATATCGGCCTTATTCGAGATGGGGCAAATGTAGCGGCACCACGCAGAGAGCCCCAGGTTGAGATAACTCCCATGGGCGCAGATCTTGCAGACACGGTGGAGCAGGCACAGGGCGGTGACCAAATTATACCAGACCACACCGATACGGTCCCGACCTCCTCTTCTCAGGCAGCTAGTAGGGCTTCTAGCTCATCCAGGTCCACACCATCGTCAGGAGGTGCTGTTATCCCGATGGTCAGAATACAAAAATTAGAGGCTCAGATGGCCACGCTACTGCATCACATCCAGCCTTGGATGCAAAAGTCGATAGCCGAGTCAGAGGCCAGAATAGAGCGAAGGATGGAAAGCATGATGGACCGAAAGGTCCAGGCCGTTAATAAGCGCCTCGATGCCTTTGAATTGAGATTCTTCGAGCAACCATTCCTGACCACAGATCTATCCTCACTTCAGACCAACTTACCTAGTCTCCGGTCCGACTTTGATGCCATTCTTGCTACCCCTGCAGTTAAGCCTCCGGCTGCACCTACTGTTTTGATTGATGAAACAGTGTTAGATGCTTTATTCAGTGGGATCGCCAAGGAGGAGCCCAAACCCACACATGAAAAAGGTAAGAGACACCGTTCTAGCCGTACTAAGGAGGAAAAAGCCCAAAAGAGACAACGTAGGCATGAGAAGGAGGCTAAGGAGGCTTCAATCTTAGATGAAAAGTTGCGCCAGCAGAGGGTGCGTGATAGTGCTACGGGAGCATCGAGTTCTAGCCTAGTTGTAGAGATCCCGCCTGTTAAGAGGGATGATGTGAGCACTACTGAGGGTTCTATGATGGATGATGTGGGCACTACTGAGGGTGACCCAAATATTGTTGTGGCGGGCTCTGGGAAACCGGACACACCCGCTTTTTGATGAGTCTTCGGCGCTATGCGCCACAGGTTTGCTTCGCCCAATCCATTATCTTTTACTATTTTGTATGCATTGGGGACAATCGCATCTGTTTTTGTTGGCGGTGGGGTAAATGGATTATGAGTGATATGGTGAAGTCTGAGTAACCCAACTCATAATCCTCTCTTGGGGTTTTCTTGCCTGTGTTCTTTTTCCTCAAGAGACTGTTTAATTTCTGTTGAACCAGCATGTGCTAGGATCGTATGTGTAGAAGCATGAAAAACAGCGAAGCATGATCGCCTATAAAAAATAAAGAAAATAATATTACCCGTCCAAATTTTGTGATGTGTGCTAGAATTGGTAGGCTAAGATAAGTTGAATGTGTTGGCTCTGAGCATGACATGATAATGAATCAACTTGATGGTATAACTTAAGCTAAAAATTGAATTGTGTAATCTGATAATCTGATAGTGAAACTATGTGCCAAAAGTGTGTGAGAATAGTTGATTGTTCAAACAGTTTTTGTGTCAATCTAGAACTTGCCCGGTTAGTCCAGCTAAGACAATCTACTCTAGAGGTTAGGAAGTGATCATAGGCCCTTGTTCTAATAAGTCTGCATATTTCATAAAATAAGAGTCTTACCAAATGAAATAAATGCTCCCTTTGATCCAAATGCTTTGAGCCTAAATTAGACCATTTCTTTCTAAACCTCTAACTAACCTTCCTATAATCCACTATGTTGGCCCCAGTCCCTCCTTGGACATGCGAACCTCAACTTAGGCCAAAAGACTAAGTTGAGGGTGGCCAATGTAAAGGGTAACCTCAATCTTGGCCCTGATCCGACATCGGGTATTGTGTACCTCAACCAATGGAAAATCCATAAGTTGAGGGTGGCTATGAAAAAGAAAACCGAAAGAAAAATGGGTATGAACAGAGTTTGATGTTGAAAAAGAGAAAAAGATAAAGAGAGGAAATGATGTGACTTGTTTAAATCTAAAGAAAAGAACAAAATGCAAGAAAATGATGAAAGTGAAAAATAAAGAGCTACAAAGTCTAAAGTAACATCCTTGGCTGAAGAAAATCAAAGGAAAGAAGGTCAAACGGTAGGATGTCAAAAATAGGGCAAGAAGAGGTTGAAAGCCTATTGTAATGTCAAAGAGGGTAGACAGTCACTAAGAAGTACCCACATGTACCACACCTAACCGTGAGCCTACGCTACAAGCCAAGAAAGTCGTATAATGATCCTAGAATCTAGTTTGGAGAGTCTAAGCAGTGAAAATAAGGGCAAGCCTATGATATTGAGCATTGACTGTACTTGAAGTTTCTTCTGAGTGTGAGTGTTGAATGAATCCTTGTAATCAAATTCATATTCATTATGTGAAAAAGGGATTTCATTTGAAGTAAGGGCACTTGTTACATTGTCGGAAAGTTGGTACCTTGGTGATAGTGAAACAGTGTATGTTGTGTGTTGGTTGGTCGATCATTTTCATACTTTGACCCACATGAATTAGCTTGTCGAGTCTAAAAGAACAGACTTTGCACCAGAAAAGAGAGTTGGGATAGAGAGCCATGTGATTTCTTGGGCTTGAAATTGCTTGCTTCTATACAAGTGTCGTTAAGAGTCTTAGTGTGTTGCTTGAGGACAAACAACAAATTTAATTTGAGGGTGTTGATATACCGTGAGTTTACGGTATTTTTAATATATTTCACTTAAGAGTTGTGTGTGTCTAGGGCCTTTTTGTATTGGTTTTTATGTGTTTTTATCATGTTTTGCAAGAAAGATGTTTAGGCGCGAAAGTAAAGAGACAGCTGAAAGAAATGCAAAACATGACATCTACGGAGGTGATCTATGGACCGTACGTCTATTGACGCTCCGTAGATGGTGACCGTACATCAGCAGGCAAGGCATGGAAAATAACTTAGGGAAATCTGACCAAGTATGGACTTGTTTTCTATAAATAGGGCATGTAAATCTCGTTTTTTAGGGTTAGACTTTATTACTTTTATTCTAGTTCTTGACTTTGGCGGTGAACTTGCAACTTTAGCAATTCCAAATTTCCTAAGTTTGTTTTAAAGATTTGGGTGTTGCAATTCAAGTTGAATTTCTGGGTTTAATATTCTTTTCACGTAAGTTCATAATTCTTTCATCTAAAACAATGAATTGTGTTCATATGATTATGGGTAATTAAACTCCACAACTAGGGTTGTGGAAACCACGAGCGATTAACAAAGTATGAATAGAAACTAAGCAACACTTGAATAGTGTTGTTACATGGATTGATAATTTTTTTGTTTAGAAGTCTTTTTAACGAGTGCACGCGTTAGAACTCACCTTGTTGCTACTTGCCAGACCAAGGAGGTACTCAACAAGAAAAGAATTATCACCATAGATTTAGTGTGGTACTATCTAATAGGCTTGTGTCGATTGGTGCGAAGTAATCACTAAGCCAAACATCGATGTAATGTCTAATATGAGATAAAGGTAAGGGTTAGTAAATTATATACACGTTAATAGACCAAGGTGCGGGGTGAAATTCTCTACATGTCGGACCAAGGATTTAGAGATACCTAACTTATCACTTTGCATGTAGTACACTAGGAAAGGATTGCTATTACTAGGATTTCTACGTTATGAGCTTGTGGGGAACACGTCTCTCATCTTGGCAACAACCGAAATTTACTTTTGTTTACTGATTACTTACTGAATTCTTACAATTTGTTTCTCAAATACTCCTCCCCCCCCCCCTCTTTTTAATTACTTATTTCTAGAAGTAATTTGACTAAACGAATATAATTATTGGTTAAAGTGAAGTCTAAACCATTTTCCTCGTGGGATCGACCCCAACCTACAAGTTGGGTTCTTTAATTAATAACGATCGCTTATGCTTCTTTAGGGAGGTGTAATTTGAGCGTATCACGACACAAATTTATCATTGGTTGTCAAAAAATAAGTCTTGCATGTAATAATTTTAACCATGACAATAATAATAATTTTCTCCTTGAAGGAGATGGTCACCATAAGAATGTTGTTGTGAAATTTTTGGTAGTACACAAAATTAAGTAAGAGTTTCGGAAGGACTAATTTGTCACTATCCAAAAAATGAAAATAGTCCATAAGATTGAGGTTGTAGTAAGTCTCAAAGAAACTTTTTAAGTTTCAGAAGAATTGAAAAAAACATATTATATTGAGACTGTAAATTATTGAAAGATTAAATCTCTTCAGATTACTACAATCAAAGTGAGTTATAAATATTTACATAAAAGTTTACTCGTCTTTCTCTTGTTTAATGAATAAAAATATGGGCATGATGAAGGAATCACATGCAAAAGTAAATTAGAAGTTTACTAGAATAAATATCAGTTGGTATAACAGGTTGGCTATTCCGATTTAAATGTGATGCAAAAGACATTGAGAATTCCCGTGATAATATGTTTGAAGAAATTAAAGATTCTATTTTCTTGTTTGTTCTCATGAAAAAATAAAACTGTATAAACTAAGGTAGGGATTGTATCCCCTGAAATTATTTGGAACATATAGAAAGGTGAATATGGGTCCGTTCACCTACCATGTGGACGACTTTCTATTATGATTTAATATATGCATCTGTGGTATGGTCACATGTGCATTTGTATCAAATTACAAATTGGTTTTTGTAAGGTTGTTTGCTAGAATTGTTAAATTAAGAGCACAATTTCAAACTATAAAATTATGTTGATAATGTTCGTTGGTTTAGCAGAAATTGTATGCCTTCAATTATAGCTAGACCATTGATTATGAGAACAAATCTCTCAAATAAAATTTGGTATGCGATGAGTTTATTTAACATGTACGCATCAACCCAACAAGGTTCTCCCATTACAATTGGTTCACGGTCAGGAATCAAATAATTCCATCTAAAAATTTGATGTGTGCACATATGATTTTGTTGCTCCACCACACACAAAGATGGATCCCTAAATAAGGTTGGGGGTAAATGTTATATGCTAACATTAGGGGGAGATATGTTTAGCAACTGAAAGTTATGTCTGGGGTGGATTATCTAGATCATCGTTAAGAAAAATGTGAACTTAAAGTTCAAGAGATAAATCATTTGCAAAATGTTGCAAATAATTTACTAAATGTAATTGTTGACCTAATATTTTAATTAAGCGCCAAATCCTCCAATAAATAATACTTGAAGGACAGAGTCTATTGTATGCTATAAACATAATAGACTAATCGATTCCAAATGTAAAACTCCTTGAGGAAGGAGAGGAGCAAATTATCAACATGGTCATGATGATGAGGTAAGTGTTTTGGAAGCACTATGATATAACACTTCACAAAACCTTGGCAAAGGTTCATGTACATGAAATAATTTTAAAAAATGAAGAGATCTCAATAAGTTATGTTGTATTGGAATTGAGTCAAATGACCGTCAATGGTATCTTTAATATGAATTAGGACTCAATGCTATAAATGGTTATGAGGATCTTGAATTCAAATCTTTCATATATTGTGGACAGATAAATGATTGGCCAAATAAAATGCACTATTCAAGTATATTTTGTTTCACTTAGAAAACTGATTTTTTTGATCTTATAGTTCATCTATCAAAATATGATGTCAGTATGGTACAAATGAATCATTATGCGAAAGTAAAATCGTAAGATATAAAGTGTGGATTGTGCCTCGCGGCGTATATGGTTTTCGCAAAAATCCTAACATTACTAAATGGAGATATATTCTTCAGTGGTGGCTGCAATGAGACGTTTTTCAGTATGGCAATAGATGAAATACTTGAATATGTATAATGAATGATTATTATGTCTAACTAGGCGATGAAGGTTAGGTTAAAATCCTTTAAGGATTTAAATGGTTTTAAAGCAATTCCATTGAGTACCCAATGGTTTTAAGAATGCTTAACACATAGAAAGAATTGTTTTGATCTCATGAAAATGATTTAAAACATCATGTATTGGTGCACTTACAGATTGCTGGTTATGCAAATGCTAGAAGATTATTTGATATACATAACGAAAGCTATGTTAAAGGATTGTCATATTGTCATTCAAGTTATGACAAGAAACTAACAAAGCAAGTGACTCAACACATAGAAGATATGTGATTTTCTTTGAAAAGAAAAGACGAGCTTCAATAAAATTGAATTGATCAATCTCCGAGTCAGAAATGATTCGATTATGTAGATGCATAATATTTATTTGATCCGCATAAAGCTCGATCGAAAATGGACTATTTATTTACATATAAAGACACAACAATATCTTGGCATTCAAAGAATCAAACAATAGTGACCACTTCTTCAAATTATGCATAAATAATACTGATATATGAATTAAGTAGGGAATGTGTTTGGTTGGAAGCATAATCAACCATATTCAAAATATATCTGGTTTTCTTTTGAAAAGGATATTCCAGACACCATGTACGAAAATAATATATAACTCAATTGAAGGGAGAATACAATCTACGGACATCGGACATAACATATTTCACCAAAAATCCTTTTTACACATGATCTTCAACAAAATGGTGAGATAGACATTCAAAAACCCATTCAAGTGATAATATTGTAAACTTCTTCACTAAGGATTGCCAACATCAATATTTGAGAAATTGTGATATAAGATTTGAATGCATCGTCACCGAGATATCAAGTAAAGTTTTTATCAGAGGGAGAAAAATATGTGTTGTACTCTTTTCCTTAACCATGGTTTTATTCCAAGTAAACTTATTCAATAAAGGTTTTTAACGAAGCAACATTCAAAGCGTATTAATGAGGCATATTATCTATGGACATCCAAGTGGGAGTGCTATAAAATATTATGGCATGGATTTTCACTACACCAAGAAGTTACTATGACTAATTATCTCCATTACTTTCCTCCGTTATGAAGATAACCTCCACCTATATGACTATTATTCTTGTATCCTTTCACCTCCATAACCTCCTCCATTATATTTATTTAATGTCCTGTTTATGACTAACCTTTTGTATGCCTATATGTTACACTATAAATAGAGACATAAGGGCTCATATTGTTTATACTTGAAGATTTGGTGAACACTTGAAAGAAAGAAAATTATCTTATATTGTTCCTCTTGTCTTACAATCTTTTTGTATTCATCTTTATATTATTCTTTTGTTCTTAATTTTACAATGTATATGTCTTTTAGATTTTTAAGTAGTTAATTATTATTTGTAGTACTTTTTATGTTATTTAAAATACTATATATTACTTTCTTAGTGTTTGTAACGACGTGAACTGTCGTTATTTAGGAAAACAAAAATTAATGAAAATTCTGGGTCACTTACAAGTTGTGTGTGTCTAGGGCCTTTTTGTATGGGTTTTTATGTGTTTTTATCATATTTGGCAGGAAAGATGTTCAAGCGCGAAAATAAAGAGACAGTTGAAAGAAATGCACTAAAGGGCATCAACGGAGGTGATCTACGGACCGTAGGTCCATTGACGCTCCGTAGATGGTGGTTGTAGATCAGAAGCAAAAGCATGGAAAGAAAATCAGGGAAGTCTGAACAAGTGTGAAACCACGGTGACCATTTACGGTCCGTAGATTAATCTACGGATCGTGCTGTTGATCCGTAGATTGATACTGCGAGGGTTCCAGTTCCTGATTTTTGAAGATTCTAAGTGTGGAGCTACAAAAGAGGATTGACGGATTGTAGATCGATCTACGGTCCGTACTGCAGTTCCGTCGTTTTCTTCAGAGAGGCTGATTTTTGGAAGTTGAAATATTTTGTAAGTCCTAGCTGACGGAAGGGACTCACGGACCATAGATCCATTGACGGTCCGTGAGTCAGTCTCGTGGAATGAAGACGTGTGCCTTTAACAAACTTTCCTTATTTTGTTTCCCTTTTAATCTAGGACTTGTTTTCTATAAATAGGGCATGTAAACCTCGTTTTTGGGGGTTAGACATTATTATTCTATTCTAGTTCTTGACTTGGGAGATTAACTTGCAACTTTAGCAATTATTAATTTCCTAAGATCGTTTTGAAGATTTTTGAGTTGCAATTCAAGTTGAATTTCTGGGTTTATTACTCTTTTTACGTAACTTTATAATTCTTTCATCTAAAACAATGAATTGTGTTCATATGATTATGGGTAACTAAACTCCACAACTAGGGTTGTGGGAACCATGAGCAAATAACAAAGTATGAATAGTAAATAAGTAATTCTTAAATAGTGTGGTGTATGCATTGATAATTCTTTCGTTTAGAAGTCTTTTTAGCGGTTGCAAACGTTAGAACTTGCATTGTTGCTACTTGCCGGACCAAGGAGGTAATCAACAGGAAAAGAATTATCAACATAGATTTAGTGTGATACTATCTAATAGGCTAGTGTCCATTGGTGCAAAGTAATAACTAAACCAAACATCGATTATGATGTCTAATATGAGGGAAAGGTAAGGGTTAGAAAATTACACACACGTAGCTGGACCAAGGTGCGGGGTGAAATTCTCTAGATGCTGGACCAAGGATTTAGAGATAACTAACTTATCACTTTGCATGTAGTGCATTAGGAAAGGATTGCTATTACTAGGATTACTGCGTTATGAGCTTGTGGGGAACACGTATACCCTAGTTATTTCACTCACCTTGATAACAACCAAAACTGACTTTTGATTACTGATTATTTATTGAATTCTTACAATTTGTTTCACAAAAACCCCCTTTTTTAATTACTTGTTTCTGGAACTAATTTAACTAATTGAATATAATTGTTGATTAAACTAAAGTCTAAACCATTTTCCTCGTGGGATCGACCCCAACCTACAAGTTGGGTTCTTTACTTGATACCGATCGCTTATGCTTCTATAAGGAAGTGTAATTTGAGCGTATCAAATTTTGGCGCCGCTGTCGGGGAAAATTTGGCTTTTAGATTTATTTTAACTACATTATTGAACGTTAGTCAAATATTTCCTAATTTTACTTTTTATTGTTGTTTTTGTCTCTCTCAGGTTCTGACTCTAGTGTATGCCAAGTACACGGAGCCAGGGTGAACCACTTACTCCGTACGATCCAGAGTTGAACCAAACTTTGCGAAGAATGAACAATCAAGGAATTCCAGTTAATCCTATCGGAGTAAATCTTGGTGATGCAGTTGAGTTACAACAACCAAGAGTAGCTGGTGGGGAAAACCGGGGTCTAGCTGAAAATCAAATGGGAGATGCAGTGAAGGTGCATGGTCCACCAGGCCCACAACTGCATGACAACTACAGGGGCAACGTCAATATTGCTGACTCCGATGGACCTCTAGTCTTACCCATTTTGCCTCTGTGGCACACATTTGTTGTAACAAGTAGCTTAATGTTGATGCTTATAGCGAGGGGCATGTTCTCAAGGTTGCCATCGGAGGACCCACATGCTCACATAGCCAAGATAAGGGTGGTCTACAAGAGCTGTGTAGGTCGACCAGACTTGGATATGGATGTCATTGGACTGCGAGTGTTCCTTCTATCACTGACAGGCGATGCTGCTATACAGTTGACTGAGCTTCTTTATAACTCAATCTATACATGGAACCAAATGAGAGATGTGTTCTTAGCAAGGTGTTATCCAGTGTCCAAGAAGCTCAATCACAAAGATAGGGTAAATAATTTTGTGGCATTACCTGGAGAGTCTATGAGAAGCTCATGGGACATATTCACTTCGTTCATAAGAGGTGTTCCAGATCACCGTATTGATGATGAGTCACTGAAGGAATATTTCTATCGTGGTCAGGATGACAACAATAAAGCAGTACTTGATACAATTACTGGAGGATCATATGGTGAGTGCACATATGCGCAGATTGCAGAAAAATTGGAGAAGATCTCTCGCAACAATAAAGCATGGAGTACTAGGAGGTCAGATACTGGAGAAACACATTTGCCGTTCATGCTATGAATAATCAGTCTGCAGAGGAGATTCGTGATGAGATGGCTCAGATGAGGACCGAGTTGATGTTGGTATTGAAGCATGTGAGCGGAGGTGCAGAGAAGGTAAATGATGTGAATTACTTGACTAGAACGCCACTACCAGCTGAAAAGTGTTAGTATGAAGAATATGTTTATGCAGTGAATGATCAGACGGGGGGTTTTCGACCAAACGCTCAAGGATCCAACACGGAAAATTGGCGCCAAGGTCAAGGAAACCAAGGTCGGAACTATGGTAATGACAACCGAGAGGGTCAGTATGTCCTGGATGGAAACTTCAATCGCGAAAACAACTACAACCGGAACAACTATGGCAACAGAAACGATCGGGTTGGACCTTATGTTCCCCCTCAAAATTGGGAATCTGGTACTAGGGAAGCTGGAGGCAATCTGGCGCGTAATGAAGATATGAGGCATAAGATGATGAGAAGGTTTGATGCAACTGATGAGAATGTGAAGGAGATGAGAAATGACTTGTCGGGTATTGGTCAAAAGGTTGATGCCCATGCAGTATCAATAAAGCATCTAGAGCAGCAGATGACTCAGTTATCTACAACAGTGAATCCACTTCAACCTGGCACTCTTCCTAGCAACACCATCCAGAATCCAAAGAATGATGGTCATTGTATTGTAGTTACTACTCGAGGGGGTAAGCAAACCATAGATCCATTTATGCCGTCTGTGGTGGATGCAGAGATTAGAAAAGAAGATGTTGTGGTAGAGGTTAGAGAAGAGTCGAAGACTGCGACAGAGCAGGAAGTGGAGATATCTCAGAAAGTGGTCCCCATACCTAGCCTCCACCACCTTTTCCACAAGGGTTAGTGAAGAAGACTAAAGATGGTAAATATCGCAGGTTTATTAGTATGTTGAAGAAACTTTCTATCAACGTTCCTTTGATAGAAGCTTTGGAGCAAATGCCTGGGTATGCAAAGTTTATGAAAGATATGGTGACAAAGAAAAGGTCTGTGAGTTTTGAAGATGATGATAAATTCCAGCATTATAGCGTTATTGCTACAAGGTCTCTTGTGTAAAAGAAGGAAGACCCTGGTGCTTAGACGATCCTATGTACTATAGGGTTGTTGCACTTTGCTAAGGCATTGTGTGTTCTTGGTGCTAGCATAAACCTCATACCATTGTCTATTTACAAGAAGTTGGGTCTAGGGGACCTAAAGCCCACTGCAATGCGGTTACTAATGGCTAATCGAACTGTGAAGAGGCCCATTGGTGTACTCCATGATGTGCTAGTGAAAGTGGAGTCTTTCATTTTTCCGGCAGATTTTGTGACTCTTGACTGTGAGGTTGATTTTGAATTTTTAGGTTCCCATCATCCTTGGGAGACCACTTCTTGCCACAGGGCGTGCGTTGGTTGATATGGAAAAGGGACAGATGAAGTTCAGACTATATAATGAAGAAGCAACTTTCAATATTTGTAGGTCCATGAAGCAGAGTGGTGAGCTTCAAACAGTATCTGCTATAACTTACAGAGTGGAGAGTGGGACAGAAGTGCAAATTGAAGAGCAACTAGGTTTGAGGCATTAGCAGCAGTTATGATGACTTTCGATAGTACTGGTATTGAAGAGTATGATGAGTTGGTAGCCCCACTCGATAGGTGTGAATATCGGTCCAAACCAAAGAAGTATGAGTTAGACATTAAGAGTCACGAGTCCCCACCCGTAAGACCTTCTATTGTGGAGGCACTGAAATTGGACCTTAAGGCTCTACCACCGCATTTGAGGTATGTATACTTGGTGACTGTGTTAAATAGGTTCAAGAGAGCTATTAGGTGGACTATTGCAGATATTATTGGGATTCCTCCCGGTATTTGCTCTCATAAAATCAAACTCATGCCATAACATAAGCCCAGTATCAAGCACCAGAGAAGATTAAATCCACCTATGCAAGAGATAGTTAAAAAGGAGATCATAAAGTGGCTGGATGCGGGAGTTATTTACCCCATTGCAGATAATAGTTGGGTGTGTCCCGTGCAGTGCGTGCCTAAAAAGGGTGGTATTACTGTGGTTCCAAATGAAAGAAATGAATTTGTTCCAATAAGACCCGTTACTAGATGGAGAGTTTGTATGGATTACCGAAAGTTGAATGTGTGAACAGAAAAGAATCATTTTCCTATGTCGTTCATGGACCAGATGTTGGATAGACTTGCAGGAAAGGGTTGGTATTGTTTTCTTGATGGGTATTCAGGCTACAATAAAATTTCTATAGCTCTAGGAGACCAAGAGAAGACCACCTTCACTTGCCCTTATGGGACTTTTGCGTTCAAACGGACACCATCTGGGTTGTGCAATGCTCCAGCAAGTTTCCAACGATGTATGAAGTCTATATTTTCTAATATGGTGGAAGACACTATTGAAGTGTTCATGGATGATTTTTCATTTGTAGGTGATTCTTTTGATCGTTGTCTGGATCATTTGGCCAAGGTGCTTAAAAGGTGTGAAGACTCCAACTTGGTGCTGAATTGGGAGAAGTGTCATTTTATGGTTAAAGAAGGTATAGTGTTGGGTCATCGAATTTCAGAGAAAGGTATTGAGGTTGATAGAGCTAAAGTTGAGGTAATAGAAAAGCTTTCGCCACCCATTTCTGTAAAAGGTGTTAGATGTTTTCTTGGGCATGCAGGTTTTTAAAGAAGATTCATCAAAGACTTTTCAAAAATTGCACACCCATTGTGCAAACTGCTCGAAAAGGAGTATAAGTTTGATTTTGATGATACTTGTATGAGAGCATTTGAAGAATTGGAGGAGAAGTTGGTTACTACACCTATCATTATTTCACCTGATTGGGAACAACCGTTTGACGTAATGTATAAGGCAAGTGGAGTGGCGTATGGTGTGGTACTAGGACTGAGCAAAGATAAAATTCTTCATGCTATTCACTATGCTAGCAAAGTTCTAAATGTGGCCCAGAAGAATTATATTGTGATCGAACAAGAACTTCTTGCGGTAGTTTTTGCATTCAAGAAATTTTGATCCTACTTACTTGGTACTAAGGTCATAGTGCATACTGATCATTCTTCATTGAGGTATTTGATGGCAAAAGAGGATGCAAAACCAAGATTGATTCGATGGGTATTATTGCTACAAGAGTTTGATTTTGTGGTAAGAGATAGAAAGGGGACCGAAAATCAAGTTACTGATCACTTGTCCAGATTAGAGGGAGAGGCTATGTTAAAGCTTGGAGATAGGGCTGAAATTAATGATGCTTTTCCAGATGAACATGTATTGGCTTCTTCTCATTATTTGATTCCTTGGTTCGCAGACTTTGCTAATTATTTGGCAAGCGATATTGTACCCCCGGATTTGTCTTTTCACCAAAGGAAAAATTTATGCATGACGTGAAGAAATTTTTTGGGATGAGCCGTACTTGTATCGTAGTTGTGCTGATGGGATTATTCGTCGCTGTATGCCCGAGGTTGAGATATTGAGTGTACTTGAAGCATGTCATTCATCACCTGTTGGTGGGCATCATAGTGGTATTCGAACTGGACAAAAGATTTTGCTGTGTGGGTACTACTGGCCCACCATGCACCAAGATGCTCATAATTTCACCAAGTCTTGTGATCGTTGCCAAAGAGAAGGAGGGATTTCAAAGAGGCAAGAGCTCCCTATGAATCCTATATTGGTGATAGAGTCGTTTGATGTATAGGGCATTGATTTTATGGGTCCATTTGTGAGTTCATATGGGATGAAGTATATTCTTGTTGCGGTTGATTATGTATCGAAGTGGGTGGAAGCAATTGCGCTCCCCAATAATGAAGGTAAAAATGTCACCGCATTCTTGTAAAAGAATATCTTCTCCAGAGTTGGTACACCGAGGGCTATTACTAGTGATGGAGGTTCTCAGTTTTGTAATAAGTTGTTCAAGGCACTACTTGAGAAATATGGTGTCTGCCACAATGTAGCCACTCCTTACCATCCATAGACTAGTGGGCAAGTTGAAGTGTCCAACAGAGAAATCAAACAGATTTTGTCAAAGACTATGAATACTAATAGAATGGATTGGTCAAGGAAGCTTGATGATGCTCTATGGGCTAATCGAACTGCATACAAGACCCCCATAGGTATGTCTCCTTACCAACTTGTATATGAGAAGTCTTGTCATTTACCGGTAGAGCTAGAGCATAAGGCGATGTGGGCAATGAAGAAGCTAAATTTGGATTGGGGCGCCGTATCTAATCAAAGAATGAATGATTGAATATGATTGATGAGTTTTGCCTAAAAGCTTACGAAAGTTCAGCCTTGTACAAAGAGAAGATAAAGCGGTATCATGATCAAAGAATTGAAAAGCGTGAATTTGTGGTTGGTGATCTTGTGCTTCTATTCAACTCTAGGTTGCGCTTGTTTCCAGGCAAACTCAAATCCAAATGGACTGGGCCATTTTTCTCACAAAAGTGCTCCCCCATGGAACGGTTGAGCTTGAGAATAGTGAAGGAACAAGGTTCATGGTAAACGGGCAAAGGATCAAGATCTATCTGGGAAATGCTGAAAGTGTGCAAGAAGTAATTATCTTGATGAAATCTGAGTAATCATGAAACTTGCGTCGTGCAGCGACGTTAAATAAAGCGCTGCTTGAGAGGCAACCCAAGATGTACAATCTAGCCAACAATAGGTTTCTGTTTTCCTATTTAGTAGTTTTCTTTGTTTAAATGAGTCTCTATATCAATTTAGATAGGTGTTTTAGTTTTTTTTAGTGTTGGCTAGAATTAGCATAGGGTCCGTGTCTAAAAAGTGTCCAGAAAATGTAAAAAGAATAGCCTAATGGTTGCTACATGTGCAGGTACGCTATGCAAAATCTGCAGAAAATGGTTTGGTGCAGAGGTCTACGGACCCCATCGACGGTCCGTTATTCTATCCATGGACCGTGGATGGTGTCCGTAGATCCCAGGTAAGTCCCTAAGCCTTTCCAAGTATAAGTGTGATCTACGGTCCAAATCTACGGACCGTAGATCGACCCGTGGACCGTAGACGGGGTCTCGTGGGTCCAAACCCCTAAATCTGTCTGACCCGACCCGTACCCCCTTTATTTAAAACTCCTCTAATTTCAAATCATTTCCACTTCCCTCCATTCACTCCCCAACCGTTTCAAACACCTTCAACTCCCCTAGATCACTCCATAACTCCCCCATAAAATCAACCCTCCCATTCCCCCATCATTCCCAAAATTCCTTTCCATTCCGAATACTACTCATTCCATATTCCACTAAAAGGGTCCGGTGTTGGGTTAGTAACGAAGAGGTGATTCTTTGGTCTTGCAAAACTTAGTGTCGTCACACAATCACCCCACTCCACGTTGCTTGTAAGGTAATAGACTTTCCTCTCACTTTGAATTTCGGTTCATAGATTTAATATAGAGAGTCAGGAGTCGAGTCTTGACCTTGGGTAATTGTTAGATGAAATTGCGTGATAAAATGGGAAGTCACCATACTCTTGAAACAATAGATAGTGATTGTGTTGCCTTGTTGTATGTGATTATAATTCTACCTGTAAGTTTCGACTTAAGGGTCCAAAGTTTGTCTTAAATAATTGTTAAAATGATTAATCAAAATCCTGAGAATGACAAACTAGCACGATTCAATGTTGAAATGCATGGTTAGACTAGGATATTGTTGAAAATGGTCCACGATGTGGACTTGAAAATAAAAAAAATGGCTAAAATCTGGCACAGATCACATCGACCATATCCCGTCTACGGTCCGTAGATCAATCTACGGATCGTTCTGTACATCCGTGGTTTCCATCTGCAACCAAGATTGTTGGTCCTCTGATCCACGGAAGGGTTCCACAGACCGTGGATCAGTCTACGGACCGTAGGTCTCCTCCGTGGATGACCACTGCAACCTTTGTCTGAAATTTTCTTGGGACTTTGTCACTGTTCGTTTACAGTTCTAAAATATTTGTTAGCTTGTTTATGGTTAGTTTTGGCACTAATATCACCTCCACAGGTACGATGGCACCCAAGAAGCTAGTCACCTATGCAAAACAAGGCAAGTCAAAATATGTTACTCCTAGTTTCAGTTAATCGATGAGGACACGGAAATGAAAAAAGATCCAGCATACGTTCCTCCCAACATAAGGACTTCCCCCACGGCACCTCGAGCCACCAGAGGCACCCCTAGAAGGTGATCACCGACGTAGTCACTATCTCCCAGTCTGATGAGGAACACACACTAATCGGGTCACCAACTGGGGTTGCGTCCAGTTCAGCTACTGGGTCTGCGTCTGGCTCTGAGTCTGCCCATGCTTCAGGCTCTGAGTCCATCCATGCTTCAGAGTCCGAGTCTGCCCATGCTTCGGGGTCCAATGCCAAGTTAGCCACAGGGTCCAGCCAGGATGACCAAGTTGCCTCGTCTGATGAGGCCACTAGCTCGGAGTTTGTACCAGAACCAAGGAATGAGGATCTTACTCCAGTGGCCGGCGAGCCAAACAGATGGTGTGTTGAGGGCTAATGGCAGATTTATCAGGATGCCAAGATGAGAAATAACAAAGGGAAGATGGCTCGACTTATTACAGAGAAGCGCAGAGTCCTCACGGGGAGCTTGCACACTGTCCCTGAAATCCACCGGCTTTTTAACCTTCAAAAGTGTGATTGGATGGCTCGAGACCCTGGGACTTATAGTGAGGACATTGTGCGAGAGTTTTACGCCTCATATGCTGCCACTCTCCGTGGCTCAATCTCCAAGAGGTCAAAGCCCATGGACCAAGATCCTCTCACTTCCACTATGATCCGGGGTTGTCCGGTGGACATATCACATGCCACCATCAGCCGCTTTCTCTATGGTCCGACCACATGTCACTCTTGGTCACTAAACACAGCGGAGTTTGAGTACATATGGAACATCGTGTGGAGCGGTGCTTTCCAGAGGAATGCTGAACAGCGAGAAGCTGTAAAACTATGGTTGGCTAAGTATATTGCTGCAAATGACGAGTGTGCAAAGTGGGTCGCCGCACCTCTGTTAGGTATCCGAAAGGCCACATTGAATTTTGTGGCAAAGTTCTTCTGGTTGTTGGTGCGTAACAGGGTGTCGCCTACAAAAGCTGACAACCAACTCACATGAGACAGAGCGATCATGGTTGTAACACTGGTAGCAGGAGTGGAGATTGACTTTGCCCGCATGTTGCTGGCAGGGATTCACAAGAGGGCATTCAAGACCTCCACTAGTTACCCCTTTCCATGTTTGATTTTCCAATTGTGCAGGGACTCTGGAGTGTCGGTCTGGCATTGTGATAGGTTGATCCACCCTATAGGGACTTTGGACATAGGGCTCATTCGAGATGAGGCAAATGTTGCGGCACCTCACAGAGAGCCCCTGATTGAGGTAGCTCTCTTGGGCATAGATCTTGCAGTCACGGTGGGGCAGGCACAAGGCGGTGATCCCGTTATACCAGATCACTCTGATACTGTCTCGACCTACTCTTCCCAGGCCGCTAGTATGGCTCCTAGTTCATCCTAGTCCACACCACAGCTAGGAGTTAATGTTGTCTCGTTGGCCAGAGTGCATGAATTAGAGGCTCAGATGGCCACACTACTGCATCACATCCAGCCGTGGATGCAAAAGTTGATAGTCGAGTCCGAGACCAGAATGGAGCGAAGGATGGAGGGCATGATGGACCGGAAGGTCCAGGCTCTTAATAAGCGTCTTGATGCCTTTGAATTGAGAGTCCTCGAGCGATCAGCCCCGGCCATAGATCTATCCGCTTTAAAGGCTAAATTAGCCAGTCTCCGGACCGACGTTGATGCCATTCTTGCCACCCCTACAGTTGAGCCTCAGGCTGCACCTACTGCACTGACTAATGATATGATGCTGGATGTTTTATTTAGTAGGACCGCCGAGGAAGGGCTTAAGCCTAGACATGCCAAAGGTAAGCGGCACCGTTCTAGTCACACTGAGGAGGAGAAAGCTCAAAAGTGACAGCGTAGGTAGGAGAAGGAGGCCACAAAGGCTTCGATTTTAGGTGAATAGTTGCGCCAGTGGAGGGTGCGTGAGAGTGTTGCAGGGGCATCAAGTTTTGCCCCAGTTGTAGAGGTCCCGCCTGTTGTGAGGGACACTGTTAGCACCACTGATGGTGCTATGATGGATGACGTGGGCAATACTAAGGGTGACCCTACTATTGTTCCAGCAGGCTCCGGGAAACCGGACCCACCCGCTCGTTCATGATTCTTCGGCACTATGCGCCATAGGTTTGCTTCACCCAATCCACTATCTTGTACTATTTTTGTATGCATTAGGGACAATCACATCTATTTTTTGTTAGGGGTGGGGTAAATGGATTGTGAGTTATAGGGTGAAGTCTGAGTAAATCCTCTCTTGGGGTTTTCTTGCTTGTGTTCTTTTTCCCCAAGAGACTGTTTAACTTATGTTGAACCGGCATGTGTTAGGATTGTATGTATAGAAGCATCAAAAAGAATGATGAAGCATAATGGCTTATGAAAAATACACCAGTCAAAATTTTGTGATGTGTGCTAGAATTGGTAGGCTAAGACAAGTTGAATGTGTTGGCTCTGAGTATGACATGATAAGCAATCAACCTGATTGCATGACTTAATCTGAAACTTGAACTGGGTAATCTGATAATGAAACTATGTGCCAAGTGTGTGTGAGAATATTTGATTGTTCAAACAGTTTTTGTGCCCGGTTAGTCCTGCTAAGACAATTCACTCTAAAAGCTAGGAGGTGATCATAGGCCCTTGTTCTAATAAATCCATAAATTGCCCAAATGAAAGATCCAACCAAATGAAATAAATGCTCCCTTTGATCCAAATGCTTTGAGCCTAAAATTAGACCATTTCTTTCTAAACCCCGAAATCACCTTCCCATAAATCTACTATGTTGGCCCTGGTCCATTCTTGGACATGTGCACCTCGACTTAGGTCAAAAGCCTAAGTTGAGGGTGGCTGATGTAAAAGGTAACTTCAATCTTGGCCCTGACCCGACATTGGGTATTGTGCACCTCAATCAATGGAAAATCCATAAGTTAAGGGTTGCTATGAAAGAGGAAACCGAAAGAAAAATGGGTATGAAAAGAGTTTGATGTTGAGAAAAGAGAGGAATGGATATGACTTGTTGAAAGCTAAAGAAAAAGCATAAAACAAAAACAACAAAAAAAAGTGAAAAATAGAAAGATCTACAACACCTAAAGTCACATCCATGGATGAAGAGAATCAAGGGAAAGAAGGTAAAACGGTAGGATGAAAAAAAATAGGGCAGAAAGAGGTTGAAAGCCAAGTGTAATGTCAAGGAGGGCAGAAAGTCACAAAGAAGTACCCAAATGTACCACACCTGACCCTGAGCCTACGTTACAAGCCAAGAATGTCCTATAGTGATCCTAGAGTCTAATGTGGGGAGTCTAAACAGTGAAAATAAAGGCAAGCCTATGGTATTGAGCACTAACTGTACTTGAAGTTATTTCTAAGTGTGAGTGTTAAATAAATCCTCGTACTCAAAGCCATAGCCATTGTGTGAAAGAAAAGGGATTTCCTTTGAAGTAAGGGCACTAGTTGCATTGGCGTAAAGTTGGTACTTTGGTGATAGTAAAACAGTGTATGTTGTGTGTTGGTTGGTCGATCGTTGTCATGGTTTGATCCACATGAATTAACTTGTCGAGTCTAAAAGAACAAATGTTGCACCCGGAAAGTGAGTGGGATAGAGAGCCATATGATTGCTTATGTTTGAAATATTTTCTTCTATACAAGTGTCATTTAGAGTCTTAGTGCGTTGCTTGAGGACAAACAACGAATTTAAGTTGAGGGTGTTGATATACCGTGAGTTTACGATATTTTTAATACATTTCACTTACAAATTGTGCGTGTCTAGGGCCTCTTTGTATGGGTTTTTATGTGTTTTTATCAGATTTGGTACGAAAGATGTTCATGCCCGGAAATAAAGAGACAGCTCAAAGAAATGCAAAAAAGGGCATCTACGGAGGTGATCTACAGACCGTAGGTCCATTGACGCTCCGTAGATGGTGGTCGTAGATCAGAAGCCAAGGTATGGAAGGCAAATCAAAGAAATCTGACCAAGTGTGGAACCACGGTGACCATTGACGGTCCGTAGATTGATCTACGGACTGTGCTGTTGATCCGTAGATTGATACTGCGAGGGTTTCAGTTCCTGATTTTTGAAGATTCTAAGTGTGGGGCTACAGAAGAAGATTGACGGACCGTAGGTCAATCTACGGTCCGTACTGCAGTTCCGTCGTTTGATTTAGAGAAGCTGATTTTTGGAAGTTGAAATATTTTCTAAGTCCTGGCTGACGGAAAGGACTCACGGACCGTAAATCCATTGACGGTCCGTGAGTCAGTTTCGTGGAATGAAGACGCGTGCCTGTAACAAACTTTCCTTTTTTTTTGTTTCCCTTTTAATTTAGGACTTGTTTTCTATAAATAGGGCATGTAAACCTCGTTTTTTGGGGTTAGACATTATTATTCTATTCTAGTTCTTGACTTGGGAGATTAACTTGCAACTTTAGCAATTATTAATTTCCTAAGATCGTTTTGAAGATTTTTGAGTTGCAATTCAAGTTGAATTTCTGGGTTTATTACTCTTTTTACGTAAGTTTATAATTCTTTCATCTAAAATAATGAATTTATGTTCATATGATTATGGATAACTAACCTCCACAACTAGGGTTGTGGGAACCATGAGCAATTAACAAAGTATGAATACTAAATAAGCAATTCTTAAATAGTGTGGTGCATGCATTGATAATTCTTTCGTTTAGAAGTCTTTTTAGCGGTTGCAAACGTTAGAATTTGCCTTGTTGCTACTTGCCGGACCAAGGAGGTAATCAACAAGAAAAGAATTATCAACATAGATTTAGTGTGATACTATCTAATAGGCTAGTGTCCGTTGGTGCGAAGTAATAACTAAGCCAAACATCAATTATAATGTCTAATATGAGGTAAAGGTAAGGGTTAGTAAATTACACACACGTAGCCGGACCAAGGTGCAGGGTTAAATTCTTTAGATGCCAGACCAATGATTTTGAGGTACCTAATTTATCACTTTGAATGTAGTGCATTAGGAAAGGATTGTTATTACTAGGATTACTGCGTTATGAGCTTGTGGGGAACACGTATACCCTAATTATTTCACTCACCTTGATAACAACCAAAACTGACTTTTGATTACTGATTTTTATTGAATTCTTATAATTTGTTTCACAAAACCCCCCTTTTTAATTACTTGTTTCTGGAAGTAATTTGACTAATTGAATATAATTATTGGTTAAAGGAAAGTCTAAACCATTTTCCTCGTAGGATCGACCCCAACCTACAAGTTGGGTTCTTTACTTGATAATGATCGCTTATGCTTCTTTAGAGAGGTGTAATTTGAGCGTATCAGATGCCGCTAGGGCGGCGGTGCCACGATGGGGCAAGTTGGTGCTAGAGTGGGATAGGCAAGACAAAATTTAAATAACGCGAAATCTTATTTACTCCTTCTTAAAATACCTAATTTAGACGTAAACCACCCTAGAAACCCCCAAAAAGGTGCTCTAAGCTTAGGAAAGATGGCGAGAGAGATTACTAGCATAAAGAGGTCGATGGATTGTGGATTTCCGGTCAAAATCACCGTCACGAGTTCTCAAAACAAGAATCTAAGACCGAAACTCTGTGTAGGTGCATGGCGCCCAGGTAGGCTAGGTTTTATTAATTGAGTAGTTATAAATCTATGCTCACTGCATAATATAATGTAAATCAATGGTAGGATTCATGCGTAGGCCTTCATGCACCGAACAAAGGATTAAAATCATAGGAAAAAGCCTTAGATGATGAATTAGGGCTAAGTATCGTCGAGTTATTTCCTTAGTGATATACGTTGATGAATATTTATAGGTGATGCTTGTAATTTCATGATTGTGTGATAAATGTACTTCCTTGATTTGTATAATGTAAGTATGCATGCATATACTGCGTTATGGATCACGCTAATCATATATGAAATTAATTGAATGTGGTATGCCATTAATCATGACTTGATTGTATAATTTTGAGAATATACGTGTGATTGTGATTGTGGCTTGGCGAATGCATCAGGTGTTGTGTTCCTACATACTAACTTGGATCTGTTGCCACGTTCCGGCATAAATATGGGATAGGTTGATACGTTTTGGCATAATCATTAGAATGGGTACCACATTCCGATATGCTAACAGTTTGGGTTTGGGTTTGGGTTCCATGAGAGGACCAATGAGTTGACATAATTGTGTATCTTGAGTAATGTGAATTTGTACGTTGTTCGTAAATGATAATTGATGTTGTTTTCCCGGAATTGTAAAATATTACGATGACCCATTTATGTTTGTTCTACTGTGCTAATTTAACCTGTTATGTATCTCGTTATTGAACGAAACTGGAAGGGCCAAGGGTTCAAGAGTGTTAATGTTGAGAAACAAGGGCTGCCTGTATGTTACAGGTGATTCGTGGTTGGTAGCTAGAAAGCCTGATATAAGGTTCCATGTAGTAAGGGCTGGGAAATATGAAGAGCAGGTAAGGGTATGTCATGAGTGGCTAGTCGGGGTGCTTGTAGTGGTATTTGTGGACTCTTCTATGCGCTATAATGGTTAGGCTATGATCAAGAACCTAGTAAGTAGGTCGACTGAGAAGATGGTTGATAGTAAGGTTATTAGTGTAATTCTGAAGTATTTGATAGAGGGTAAAGGTGGAGAACCGAGTGGTTTATTGCATACTCTTGTTAGTTGAATTTCTTATGTTATGTGGTATGAGTTGAGTTGATCGATGATGCCTACCAGTACGTGTGGTTTGTACTGATACTACTCTTGCTATGCCTTTTTGGCATAGTCTGGATGCAGGATGGTGATGTCCCATTAAGTGAAGACGAAGAAATTCTCCAGCAACTTCTATTCTTCCTCTCGCATGGTGGGAGTTGTGTCTTTTATTTGTTATGTCCAGTTGTACTCTTAGTAGCTCTTGTACCTATTTAGACTAGATCCTTGGGGGTGTTAATTACTTTACAAGTTTTAACCCAAATTTGTTAAAGAAGGTTTTCATCTATAAAAACACTATGATTTCATTTATCTCTGATTTTCGTTAATTTTCTGCATGTTTAAACTATTGGAATATGAGGGTTCTTATACTTAGGTGTTAGAGTGGGTTCCCGCACGACCTGGTGGTTCGGTCGTGACAAATTGGTATCAGAACTCAGGTTACCGATTTCCCAGTACAAGAGCTAAATGTGGAACAGATTCCTGCGGATAGGTGTGTTGACGTCCACACCTAATCCTTAGGAAGCTTTGAAGCATTCTAGGAAGTCGTCCCATCTTTTCTCCATTTTTGTGCGAGTGTCGCTTGTGGTATGAGTTGAGCCCAATTTGGTATCTCCCGATTCCAATTGGTATCTCAACGAAGTGAACTAGACGTCGTAGTTATGACTGAAGGAACACAAGAAAAGTTAATTGGAACTGAGAAGGTTCCAATTGGTACCTAGCCTTAAGGGGTTGTACAAGGCATAGATGATCAGTAATGGTCATCTATGGAACGAACTAACTAATAAATTGGAATTGTTGTGATGTGTAGTTTTAACTGTGAATGTGAAGGTATGTTTTGGGTGTCTGAATTATCTAAAGATGTGAAAAGTATTTTTACTAGTGTTGTGGTATGATTTTGTGCACACTGTTGCGTGTCTGAATTTTATGTGTGTAATATGCCGGCTGAATTGTGGAAATTATGCAAGTGGTAACTACTTGAATATCGTGAAACTCATTGAGGGAAGAAGTCATAAGAAAGTTGGGTGCAAGGGTCTAGATAATTTATGGGGTGATTCGTATAAACGGAAATCTGAACATGTGTTGCAATCAACTATTAATCTTGTGAATGTCTAGGTGTATCCTAGGGATGTGTAGTTGTGGTGTTGAATTAATAAGAATGAGTTGGATGCCATATCATTAAGATTGACTCGGGGTAGCTAACTATTATCCTAGCTAAGGGGGTTAACCTAAATGTCTAGTTAGAGTCGAGAAATCTAAACGAGATTTAGAAAAGAGAAGAACCCTAGAAAAAAAATTGTTGGAAGGGGTTCTGTTTCCGTTAGGGTCGCTGGGGCGGGATTTTCCCGCCAAGGCGACGCCGCTCGTGCGGGATTTTTCTCGCCAGAGCGGGACAGGGCGAGGTAGAACCTCAACCTGTCTCCCTTGTTCCTCCCCCAGACACATATATAGGTCCCAAATCGTAACCAGACTAATCGCTGTAAATATTTCACTGCTCAGCAATCGACCATAGATTATAAAGCTTAGAAATTAATTAAAGGCTATATAGAACAACAAAAACAAGCATCCTCGTGCTACAAAAACATTGGGAAAGGTGAAAGATAAAATAATGTTTTGTCTTAAAAATACATGCCCAAAAGGGGCGAAAAACAAGTCAAGAACCCTGGGACTAACTGGTGTCACCATTCGAGTCTAGCTCCTCCGGTGGCACCAGGCCGTTCACGGCCTCATCCATAAAGGTGAAGTGCTGAAAATCCCCTTTCTCGGTCCGAGGAATCTCTTGTCCAAAGGTGACGCAGGTGAAAATTATCATCATTGTTTTCCATATCCGAACCAGCAGACGATCCCTCTCCAGACCCTTCCTCTTCTCATGGCGTAGCTCGCATCAGAGCATCCCAACCTCTAGGGCAATGATGGGTGGGATCAGAGTGGTGTCAGCAAAGGCGCACCCCAACCTCCTCCGAACAGCCGCCAGGTCCTCCTCGACCCGTGCACCTGAGAGTGGGGATTGGGACCGGGTGGAACGAGTGTCGTCACCTACGTTGTCGTCCGTCGCCACCTGACTGTTGTTGGCCCTGCCTGTCCTCCTTCTTTTGCTCCGAGAAGTCGAACCATGCCTAATCAAAATAGGGTGGAAAGGGGGATCCGTGGGCAGTACCTCTTCAGTGTCGAGGAGTGGCACTCCCGCTCACTTGCACAACACAGTATGAAGTCCCAGTAGGAAGAAAGCCTTCTTGTTACCCCGGTAGAACATCTTCCAGTCCAAAATAATTTGCTCCCCCACGTTCAGCTCTATACCCTGCACCGCGCAGGCCACCACCAAGGCCCGAGGGAAGGTCGCGTCGATGCGGTTACCCAACGGGCGGATCCTTTTAGTAACCAAGTGTAGCCACATCTTAGCATCAGGTGACCAATCTGTGCTAGTAATGCCCTCTACAGTATCCCAGTAAACATGATTCCAGCGCACAGGCTTAATCAAGGTGTCCCTTAGCCAACCTAGGTCCATCCCCTGCAACTTAGCCTCGTACTCAGCATTCGAGACCTCGGGCAACTCTAGAACCTCATTTATGGTAGTGGCGTCCAGGTGGATGTCAACTCCTCAGACGCATATGACAGGGTAAGGGTCATCCCAACGGACGGTAGGGAGGATTACATAGAATTCCCTTACCCAAGTAGAACGTTCATCCGGGGGAGCCTCTGTCAATGGAGCCCACCCAAACTCCATAAGTCGTGCATAAAAGGCCGACACCTTCTCCTCCAATTTCAGAGTATAAAAAACTCCGCTCACAGCATTATTTCGTAATCAGGTTGTCGAGATACCTCTCCTAACTAGCGGCATCGGGAAACCATACGAAAGGAAGATTTTCTTCTTGAGCAGCAGCCATTTTAGAGAAACCTACAAGGGTTGAAAAATATACGTTAGAACTCTATAGAAATGGATATTAGCTGGTCAAGGGGGAATTAAAATTTCTGAACCTTAAAAAGGGGACTCAAGCTATTGTTTCCCCAGTCCCGCCACATCAGCCAAGATCCCGCTAGGGGGGGATGAAGGAGGCTGCCAAAGCGGGATGAAAACCAGGCGCGATCATGGCACCTCTTCATCCCAAAAGTCCCCATTTTTTACAGAATTTTCGCAGATCAGAGTACATTAACTATTCTAGAACTTAAATATACAATTATTTCAGCAAAATAACCCCTAAATAGTGCCCAAATCTGAGTTTTTTTTTATCAAGAGACCTTTCAACTTCCCCCACCCATTTTTCTACCGGTTCGACCATATTTTTGCACAATCCTTACGCCGAGGACGTTGTGGAGATGGTGGGGACGTTAGGGAAGTGCCCATGCTACGTTTTTCTATCAAAGTAGCAACCTATGTCCATTTTTGAAATCTACCCTCCCTCCAAAACCATTTCTAATCGATTAGATAGAAGCATGCAATTATTGTTAATCAAGTACTGAAGTAAAGAGTGTAAGAAACGAGAAATTTACCTTTGATTTGACCTTTCGAGCAAGCGAATTGAGAGGATTTTTGGGGGAGAGTTTTGAAGTAATAGGTTGAAATGAGGAAAAATCATTTTTCCCTCCTATGTACTGTTTTACGATTCCTCGCTACAGTGGGATGTCCTCGCCACAACGGCCCCGCCTCAGCGGAAGGGCTGCCGTGCTGGCGGGGTCAAGCTATGTAAATTGGGATGAAATTCTTTTCCAAGTGTTGCGCCATATCCCTAACTGGCCCTGTTAGGTATAGAACCTTTCATGAAGCAGATTTAAAAAGTCCTTCCCGTCTGTGATTTTTTAATTGATCGAGTTGTTAGTTGAAAAGACTTCAGGATAGAGTGCGTAATAACCCATTCACTTGTTGTTCGGGGATAAACGAGGGGTGAATGGGTATTTATTCTAACGACCAGAACCATCGTTATTTAGGAAAACAAAAATTTGTGAAAATTCTGGGCCACTATCTAGCCAGGTCGGGCTAGATGCCACTAGGGCGGCGGCGCTACGACGGTGTAAGCTACGCCAGAGTGGGATAGGAGAGACAAAATGTAAATAACATGAAATTTTATTTACTTCTTCTTCCTAAAATACCTAATTTAGACGTAAACCACCCTAGAAACCCCCCAAATTGCTGCTCCAAGCTTGGGAAAGATGGAGAGAGATAGATTTCTAGCGTAAGGAGGTCGATGGATTAAGGATTTCCGATCAAGATCACTGTCACGAGTTCCAGAAATAAGAATCGAAGACCAAAACTCCATACAGCTGTGTGGCGCCCAGGAAGGCTAGGTTTTATTAATTGAATAGTTATAAATATGTGCTCACTACATAATATAATGTAAATCAATGGTAAGACTTTTGTGTAGGCTTTCGTGCACCAAACAAAGGATGATTAAAATCATAGGAAGAAGACTTAGAGATGAATTAGGGCTATGTATGGTCGAGTTATTGCCTTAGTGATATACGTTGATGAATACTTCATAGGTAGTGCTTTTAATTTCATGATTGTCTGATAAATGTACTTCCTTGCTTCGTATAATGTATGTATGTATGCAGATACTGCGTTATGGATCACACTAATCATATATGAAAATAATTGAATGCGGTATGCCATGAATCATGACTTGATTGTATGATTTTAAGAATATACGTGTGATTTAGATTGTGGCTTGTTGAATAGATCGGGTGTTGCGCTTCGACACACTAATTTCGATCGGGTGTTGCATTCCGACACACTCACTTGGATCAGTTACCACGTTCCGACATAAACATGGGATTGGTTGCCACGTTCCGGCATAATCATTGGATCAGGTACCACATTTCGGTATGCTAACAGTTTGGATTTGGGTTCCATGAGAGGACCAATGAGTTGACATAATTGTGTATCGTGAGTACTGTGAATTTGTACGTTGTTCATACATGATGTTTGATGTTGTTTTCCCAGAATTATAAAAGATAATGATTACCTATTTATGTTTGTTCTACTATGATGATTTAACCCGTTATGTATCTTGTTATTGAACGAAACTAGAAGGGCCAAGGGTTCAGGAGTGTTAATGTTGAGAAACAAGGGTTGCCCGTATGTTGCAGGGGATTCGTGGTTGGTGGCTAGAAAGCTTGATATAAGGTCCCATGTGGCAAGGGCCGGGAAATATGAAGAGCAAGTAAGGGTATTGCGTGAGTGGCTAGTCGGAGTGCTTGTAGTGGTATTTGTGGATTCTTCTATGAGCTAGAATGGTTAGGCTATGATCAAGTACCTAGTAAGTAGGTCGAATGACAAGACGGTTTGTAGTAAGGGTATTAGTGTAATTTTGAAGTATTCGAGCGAGGGTAAAGGTTGAGAAGCGAGTGGTTTATTGCATACTCTTGTTAGTTGACTTTCTTATGTTATGTGGTGGGCGTCGGGTTAACCGATGATGCCTACCAGTACGTGTGGTTTGTACTGATACTACTCTTGCTATGCCTTTTTGGCATAGTCTGGATGCAAGTTGGTGATGTTCTATTAGGTAAAGACGAAGAAATTCTCCAGCAGCTTCTATTCTTCCTTTCGCAAGGTGAGAGCTGTGTGTTTTATTTGTTATGTACAGTTGTATTCTTAGTAGCTCTTCAACCTGTTTAGACTAGATCCTTGGGGGTGTTAATTACTTTACAAGTCTTAACCCGAATTTGTTAAAGAAGGTTTTCATCTATAAAAACACTCTGATTTCATTTATCTCCCATTTTCGTTGATTTTCCGCATGTTTTAACTATTGGGATATGAGGGTTCTCCTATTTAGGTGATAGATTGGGTGCCTACACGACCCGGTGGATTGGATCGTGACAATGTCAATTTATATGACACCGATCTAATCGAAAGAGTCAAATGAATTATATATATATATATATATATGACTTGTTAGTTATTTTAATTTATAACAACTCTTTATATTTCTTTTTAGATGTTAGACGACTAATGTTGAAGTATGCACGTCTCTGTCGAAATGCCTTTTTCAGGGTATTTGAAAAATAATTTCTACTTTAGAGTGATTTAGAAAAAAAATAAAAAATTAGTTCTTTTGTTCTACTTTAATTTGGACAGTTCGTGTTGAAGTAGGCACCTCTCCGTCAACATGCCTAATTCAGCGTATTTTAGAAAACAGTGTCTGCTAGAGCGTGTTTCGAAAAAAAATTTAAAACTCATTTCTTTTGTTCCACTTTAATTTAATCAAGTGTATAATTTTTTTGAAATTATGAAATTCTTTAGTTGGTGCTGAAGCAGCCACGTCTCCATCGATGTGCCAGCTTCAGTGTATTTCAGAAAAAAGTGCCTACTTCAACGTGTTTCAAAAATAATAATTAAAAATTTATTTCTTATGTTCTACTTTAATTTAGACAGTTCGTACTAAAGCAGGCACGTCTCCGTCGACGTGCGACGTGCGACGTACGACGTGCGACGTGCGACGTACGACGTGCGACGTGCATGCTTCAGCATTTCGGGAAAAAGTGACTGCTTCAGTGTGTTTCGAAAAAAATAAAAAAAATATTTGATGTCTACTTTAATCTTATTAGTTTATAATTTTTTTCAAAATTATGGAATCCATTTTAGCTGTGACTTTTAGTTTTAAATTCAAGACTTCACGCTAAAGCAGACACGTCTCCGTCGAAGTGCCTGCTTTAGCGTATTTCTGAATTTTTTCTAAAAAATATTACTTCTTTTATTCTACTTTAATTTAATTAGTGTATAATTTTATTGAAATTATGGAATCTTTTTTAACTATGACTTTTAGTTTTAAATTCATATTCTTTAGTTATTGCTTTATTATTTTGAATATCAGTAATATTTTTTTATATCTTGTAACTACTTTGAATAAAAAATCAATGATCAATGACGAAAAGTATATTAATCATGGACATCTTAATGGACCTCTTCATAATAAATTTGCGCAAACAAAAAAGTAGTTAACAATTTAAATATCTAAAAATCATATTAAAATTTAATCAATTTCTAAATTCTACATATATCACATAAATTGAAATAAAAAAAATACAAAGATATTGGGCCCATGCTAACACGGGCACCTTTGTCTATTAGGATATAATAGTCAAGGAGCTAAAGTATTTTTGACTGAGCTAGCGTACATCGAATAAAAATGTTACTTTTATACCGCAATAAATAAAAATATCCTACCTGTGCTCAATTACAAAAAGTAGGATACATACAAAGGAAATAAAGTAAAGTAAAAGTAATAATGTTGTTAGCTGAATTAGTTAGTATTAGTTAAAAAGTTATAACAATAGAATATTAGACCTAGTTTGATACGAGGGATAAAGAATAATTAATTACGAAATTAATTTCGAAATGAGTTTATCTTATGTTTGGCTGAGATAAAGTCACGAAATATATAACTTATTTCTGAATAATCGTTTTGAAATCATAGAGTTATTTTTATTTTGTATTGAAAATGGAATAATAAGTATGTAATAACTAATTCTAAAATAGTGAATCTCGGAATTACTTATTTCCTAACCAAATCTACCTTTAGTGAATTCTCATATATTGTAATGACTCGTTAGGCCATTTTGAGAACTAGTCTTATCTCTTTCATAAAGGACCCTTTTCATAAATTTTTAATGGGAATTTTGAATTACTCGTTTAACTACGATTATTTAATTAGGGGGTAAATTGTAAGTATTTAATTTTAGTAAGTAATTAATGAGCCAAGTTCATAATTTATTTAATATCCTATACTACTTGACCCACGTGTTGAAATAAGTTATTAGGGTTTAATAATTTTAGACTATACAATTTAAGAGGAAAAAGAAACCTGGAAAACGAAAACCTGGACCGACAACCAAAGGATGATCGAGTGTCTCAGGTATAATCTCGCCCAAATTTATATATTCGTGAAACTTGAATGAAGTTACATCACTATTATTCTATATATTATTAATATGTGGGGAAAGAGAACAATAGAGTTAATGCAATAAATTATTGGCAATTGGGTGGGGACAAGTAATCATTGGCTAATGATGCCAACTTTGACAATTTGAAGAATTTATCACGTGTTATATATATATATATATATATATATATATATATATATAATAGATTGCTGAGAGATTAATGTCCGTTTATGTTGTTCGTAGTAAATTTACCAGGCGTGTTCTTGATTTCGGTTATAAAAATTTCCTCTGGTTATCACAATACAAATTAAGTTTTTGATATATTGAGATAAATAATTAAATATTGGGTGTATTATATTATATGAATTATATTATATGAATATTATTATATTTATGATATTGGAAAAATTGGTATTTAACCCTAGACTTGAAATTTAGAAATATGAGAATTGACATGTTAATTGGTATCAATATTTAAAAACTTGATTATAGGTTTAGATGACGTTTTGGATCTAGGATAGACATATAGTAATATGAGTGTTGTTAGTTTCGAAATATTATTTTGGTTATTTATTTGAATAGATTGAATTGATTCAAAAGTCCAACAAAAGGGAAAAACTCAAGTCCCAGAGTGATTGTTCGACTATTTGAGGCAAATGGTTTCTAAACCCTTGTTAAGTGTATAGATTCGTGTATTTCCTTGTGGTATGTGTTGAGGAGTAATGGGACTTGGTGATGGGTTGACTTGTCCATATTGAATAATTCTAATGATGAAAAGGGGGTACTAAAAGGCAGTGTGATTAATTATTGGTGTGTGATGTGTTGAAAATGACTTAAAAGAGTTATTGATTCATTGTTTATGTTGTATCACCATTGTGTTGTTGTGAATTGTGCATTATTAGGAAAATGGTCATCTCCTCATTATTTGTGTGAACATGTCATTAGCATTGATTCTGAGACATGGTTGTGACAAGTGTTATGTGAATTGAGAAAAATAAGAAATTAAAGAGGAAGTACCATTTTGAGGGACGTGTCGCGCGCCGTGAAAGATTCTATTATAGAGGGATGTATCAAACGCCGCAACGAATTCTATTATCGAGGGATGTTTCGCATGCTACAACATATATTATTATCGAGGGTCATATCGAACGCCGCAACGGATGCATAGATAGATATGTGCCCCATGGGTCTCAGACTGAGAGACAACGAGTGTGTTTCATTAGGTCAGACATGCATCACTATATATTACATTGCATTTCATTGTATTGCATATCTTTACCATTTGTTAATTTGTGAGTTCTTTTTTGTGGAACTTGTTATTGGTGAACCTGATCTTATTTGTTGTTGATCTGTATTGTTGAAGTGATGTGGTTGAATTATGTGCAATGTAAATTGGAAACTATTAGGTTGGACTAGTTTTTATGCAGGTTATAGTTGGGGAAGTTCGGTTGGCGTTTAAGGAGTACCCATATTTTATTCCCTTAGCTTGTGTTTAGAAGTTTACTTGCTAAGTACCGTGCTTTTGGTACTCACCCCTTGCTTCTACATTTTTGTAGGTTACTAGCTCGGATCTTTGTGATATGCTTTCTCTTCTCTTCTTGTCCAAGACTTCTTGTGGAGGTTTGTGAGGTAGCTGCTTGTCATCTCAACAGACCTTCTTACTCGTATTTATGATCTTATCAACCTTAGTGACAACATCAATTGAGACTTATGTTTTCTTTCAATTATAGTGTAATACATTAAAGGCTTGTGCACGTAACAACATTGTTTTGTGGGTCTATTCAAGTCGATTATGAATTTCCGCATTATACTAAAGTATTAGACTTTTATTTATAGTTTATTTCCACACTTTATCATAATGGTTGAGTTTAGACTGAGTTGTCTTGGTGGTATAAGACGAGTTCCATCACGTTTATTTTTGGGTCGTGATAAAATGGTATAAGAGCCCCAGGTTCATACGGCTCACCCATGTACAAGTTGAGTCTAAGTAAAGTCTCGAGGATCGGTACGAAGACATCTGTACTTATCTTCGAGAAGATATAGTGACTTTTAGGAAAAATATTCACTTTTTGAATCTCCATCGTTCGTCTTTGGTTCAATTTAATTCTTATCGCTTCACTCCATTCACTCTCACTTATAGTGATGACTCATGCGTAGTTTCTCATGTGAACAGTTGGTGTGTCGTGTATGGCTTGGATGACAAACCTAGTACTAAAGTGGAATTGATAAACTTATGGAAATTATGTGTGGTTAGATTTGAATGTTCAACAATTTGAAGGGGTTGAGTAAGGTGATGATTTGATGATGCATTTTGAGGATATTTGAATGATGAGGTTGAACAATGGTTTAACAGACTTCATAAACGTGTTATCCTTTTTAGATTAGTTACCCCAGTAGAGGGAATAGTTCTTGAATGGTATAAGCAATACCTTGAGTAGTTTGACAATTGGAAGTGAAATGATTAAAAGGAAGGCTAGATGATGAACACTGTAACTTTGGAAACTATAGTTATTAAAGTTGTCATAACATGTATAGGTTGCTTAGCGAATGATGAGAATGATGTTATGCTAAGTGGGGTCAGAATATTTGTTGCGATTTCATAGATTGAGTGTATATCAAAGAGGGTAATGATATGACTACTATAACGGTACCGATGCTTACTTGCTTAAAGTTAGGGAATGTATTACTTCTGCTACCAACCCTGATCTACGAAAGAATGCATATCGGTTGGGCTAGAGACGGAACAAATTTGGTATTGTTTTGCAGCTATTCAATGTGTAGAAATGTCTGGGCTATTTGGATACGATCTTCGCGGTAGGTACGATGTGCTCTAGTGGTTGATCTAACAGACTTTCATGATATGGTACTAGTGGTATATGGAAATGGATGTTGATTGTCGAGTGTGAATACTACCTACTTAAGGGTTGTCAATTGTATCATATGCTAGGATAATGAGATTTTATATTGCATTCACGTTTGAGAGACCAACTAGTTTGTTACTACAGACGCTTGGGTTAAAACATTATTTATAAAAAATACTTTAGTGGTGGATTTTTGGTACGGTATTAATGTATTTAGGTTGTGAAGTATATTCCAGGAATTCTAAATTAGGACTAGTGATTTCATCATTAGCTCCAAAGGAGTGCATTGCCATTATTATGACAATCTTATGGGTGAAGAAAGTCCCAGTGAGTATACTTGGGTGTAGGCAATAAAATATTTTAATAAGAAAGCTCGTATAAAATTGAGTTAGTACTTTGAATTTTATTGGTATAGTTGTGATGTAATTCAAATTGCCTCAAGGCCATTAACTCACAGCCAAGTTTATGAACTTCAATGTATTGAAGGATTGTTCACAAGGATAAAGGTTCTTGAGCTTGTATTGATGGCAATGAGAGGTTCACAGGCATGGAAGATCGCTTGGGGGAGTGCAGGGAAGAAGATTGAAGCTACTTCTTTAGGCAAGCAGCAAGAGCCATTCGGTGCATTGCCTAATGGCTTGGGCGATGACCCAGCACATAGAAAGTTACAGGGAGCTTCCAATGGAGAGTCAAATCACCGACCTAGTTGGCGACTCGCCGAAAGGGCTTGGGCAATGACACCAGGCCGCCGAAAGTTACATAACGCATCCAAGGGAGGGTCACATCATCGAACCATTTGGCGTCCTGCCGAACCCATTAGGCGAGCTCAACCCAGTTCGCCCTTTATCCTTTTTTGGGTCACTTTTGGGCCTCATATGATGTAATAGCCTAAAATTATAAATCTCTTGTTTGGGTCTTATTTTTAGGTAGACTATTTTGAAAATGAATGATTGATGAATTGGATATCCTTTGAGAGACTTGAGGGCTTGCTAAAGCTTTTCTTGAACTTTGTTTGGAAAAAGGGGTTGCTTGGAGATTCAATTTTCTTGAGGTCTTCGTAAGAGATTCGATGCATGATTTGGATTAATTGATTGAGGTCTTTACGTTTAATATACCTTTAGGCTGCTTTTGATTTTTTTTTCTTGTGTGAATCTACTTATCTTGATTAGGTGCTTGTTTAGGGATTGTAATTGGAGGTTTTAGGATTTAATACATCATTTAGGTGCCAGATGTTCCTTCTCTTGTATCTCTTCTTATATCCTTCTTTTATTTTCGCATTTTATTCGTAATTCATGGTGAGAATTACATTATTTGGTATTAAAGTCGAGCTTAGATTCATTCCTACGATTCTAGTCTTGGGTTTGTTACAAAAAAAAGAGTCAAAAACGTTTTTCAAGAAAACCCCAAAACTATTTTGTTACTTTGAGTCTTGTTTGAAGTTTCTAAGGGTAGATTAGTGTTCCCTAATCTTATTTAAGTTTAGGTATGAGATTTTGTGAAGTTTGGGGCTTTATTGAAGATACCACCATTGTTGGTTGAAGAAGCTTGAAGAACATCAAGTGGGTTTCCAGATTTAGGTGAAATTGGAGACTCTTGGGTATTGGAGTTTGATCTCTATATCCTTAGGAGTTCATCTGTGAAATTTGGGTGAAAACGGAGTAGAAATCCATTGGGTTTGAAAATTAGGTGTTCTTCATGTTCATGGTGTTCTTCATGACTTATCGAAAGAAGGAAATGGGTTTTGAAATCTGAAGGTTTTGGCAAGGAATTGAAAGATAAAAAGTATTGGGGTTTGTTTCCTACATCAAGGGAAGCTTGTATCACAATTTTCATGAAATTCTGAGCTAAAATTATTCAGGCTTTTATTTTGGGTATTCACCATTGTTCATAGTGTTCTTAAAGATCTTCAAATCTTCAAGGAGGTGAATCATAAAAATGAGGTGTTTGATCCAAAAGGAAAAGGAAAGGAAAGAGTACTTGTATTGGTTCAAAAGGGAATTTACCAAAAGAGGCAAGTACTAGGTCAAGGAAGTACAAGGGTACCACAAGGAGTGCAAAATTGGAGGCTATAAGTGTGCTGGAAGGTCAATTGGGCAAGCTAAGTCGTGCTTACAAAGCTGACTCGGTGACTCGCCAAATGGGAGCTGAGATCACCAAATGAACTTGAGTCTCTGGAAAATTGGGCGACCTGAGGGTACTTGGGCAACTTGCCGAACTAATTCGGTGAGCTACAGGGAGTATGTTGGCGATGTGAACTTCAGTTTTGGGAAAATAATGTTTATTTGTGGACACTCGAGCTTCATTTTACCAATATCATGTTCTAACTTCCTAGTCCCATTTTCCTTGATTCCTACTCAGTTTTCTAATTCTAAAAAACTAATTTTTAACTAGTAAATGTCCTTACTTAGTTGTTGATTAGTCTTGTGTCTGTTTTCTTTCTTGTGCTTTCTTTGTGTGCTTTTTAGTTTTTTACTTTGTAGTTAACTTTTTGATTCAAGTCCGTTATTTTAATCGATTTATTCAACCATTCTGGAGGAGAATATGAGTAAAATGGTGATCATAACTCTTATGGTGAAGATGGAGAAGAAGAAGAACATTGTGGTGGCTCCTATGATGATGATGGAGCGCGTGAAAGATCTTACTCCCACTCTGAGGGTGAAGATGGTTCGTTTGATTGTGACGGAACATATTACACTTCCCACTCCAATGATGAAGGTGAGGTGAGGTATAATACTCTCTTATATAAGAATTATGAGGAGCATGCTCCTAAGGTTTATGAAGATTCATATTCTTTTTCTTGTGGTAATCCTTGCCCTAGTCGAAGCGGTGTGTATGGTTACACTAGTTCAAGTCAGAGTCATTCGATAGGAAGAAGAGAGTGTGCATCTCTAATGTCTAAGGATACTACATCCTACACTTCTCATGTTAATGCACACTTGTTGGGATATAGGAACCAAGGCAGATATGGAGGGATGTGTTAGGGGTCTCGGTACCAAAAGGGTTAGTCTTCCTATTTTTGAAGAAAAGTGTGATCATGGGGCATATCTTGATTGGGAGTGGCAATGTGAGCAGAATTTCTAAAACCGTGATTTGGGGGACATTGATCAACCCATCTATGACCTTGAACACTTTAAAGGTCTTGCATTGAGTTGGTGGAAACATGTGGGATGGCTTCGAAAACTCAATGGAAATGCCAACCTTTTACCATGGGAAGAATTTAAAGGGCTTATGAGGTTCAAGTATGTGCCAAAGGGGTACACAAAGCTTTATAATGTTGACATGAGAAGACAAGTTCTTAGGATGAAGGTTGATATTTATGGAGCTTTGGGTTTGATATTGTCCTCGATGATCGTTGCAATCTAAACTACATCACTCCATCTACGGTAGCCTACTTAAGACTACCCCAAAGATCAAGGCGTTATCCATACACCATGGAGGGATGTAAGGTTACCGAGTTTGTAAAGGTCTCATTTATATGCGGTGAATACTATGAAGAGGTTTGGTGTGATGTAATGCCTGTGGACTTTTGTCACTTATGTTTTGGAGCCAATTGATTTAACAAACATAGGGTTCCAAACAAGCAAAAATGGTCCAAGTATGTTGTGGATCAATAGGGAACACATCTATTTCCTCCTCCTAAGATGCAAAAGGAGAGACAAAAGATTGAGAGGAGTAAGGGAGAGCAAGGTGGCAACCTTAGAGTGGAAAAGGAGAAGTTGAGTTGGGTGAAGTGAGAGGGTTGCAACAATCTCAATCTAACCTTGTTGTTTATCTTTCACTTTGTAAGGGTTCTTATGTAGGTACAAGCATGATGAATGGAGGAACACGAGTTCCGAACAAAGAGCCTACCATTGAAGGTGTGATAGATGCACATTTAGGGTGTCCCAACATTCCTAAGGAAGTGTCATTCTAAGGTAAAGAAAATATATCTTGCAAACTTCAAGGTACAATAACTAAACTTAACACTTTTACAATTGCAAAGGATTAAGATGTAAGTGATAGCTTGTCTTTATGTGAGCCTAATGTTTCTTTACCATGTGTTGATAATGTACATGTTGAGAGTGTGGATACACTAGTTGATCTTATTGATGACCAAATTGATTCTTCTAGTAAGATCGATTTGTGTCCACCTAGTGTTGACACCCATGCTTTGAGGGATAGTCCATTATCATGTGATAATTGTGTTGATCAACTTGCATTTGAGTATAGCTCACTAATTGGGGGTTCTTGTGATGTGATTAAGGAACCTCAATTTGGTCATACTGATAATAATGTTGATCACTTGAATAGGAGTGACTCTTTGAGCATATCTTTTGTGGAAGATCCGATTACTTGGTTTGCTCATAGAGATTATGTACTTGAAAATGCTTCGAAAAATGACATGTTTCTTTTTGAGGGTGAACTTACGTGTTTTAATTCTTCACTGGTGGTTAATCATTCTCTCTTTAAGTATAATATCTTGTTTGAAGATGATAAAATCACTCCTAGTGAAGTGCCTAGTGGTGTGAACCATGAGAGAAGTGTAGTTCTTGATAACTATACTTTTTTTAGTAACCCACTATGGTGTGAAGATTTTCCTCCCAAAGATGGAAATCTCTTCTTGGAAGATAAGAGTACTCTTGTAGGGAAGGATTCTGATTAGAAGGAAGGTGGCATTTGTTTTCCCCTTACCTCTTCTTGTTGGTGTGTTCCAATTCTAAATTGTATGACCAATGATTTTGAGCCTACTAGTAGTCATACCTATGAAAACACCTTAGATGAAGTTGATTTGCGAGACATTTTTCTCTATTACCTATTTACATATGATGATGCTCACGTTTGTTTTTAGAAGATAAGAGTGTCAATTGGACAAAAGGGGGTGTACGTGATATAAATTCATGGATTTCCCTTACATTTGACCCTAGTAATGAGTTGAATTGTGGCACTCGTGAAGTAATGCTTGGGCAAGATAGCAGGCTTTATTTGGATGAATCTGTTGACATCTTTCCCTATGATGGAAAGTCCTTCTCGAGGGTTTACAATCCACTTGAGGGGCCTACATTGCGTAGGGGGAAGTATAGTTTCCCAAACCCCTTTCCTTACTCTTGCTTTGAGTATCATCTTGTTGATTGTGGATCTTATGGGGGTAGGAGTTATTTGTTAAGAGAAGGTGATGTTTATCTTAAATTCGCAATGATTTCATTGTGTGTTCCTTCTTGTAAGGTAATGAGTGCTAGGATCCTTGAACCTAGTTGTGATCTTGCATACAGGAACACCTTAGATGTCCCTAGTGTGCATGAACCTTTTTCTCTATTATCTATTTGCATATGATGATACTCATGCTTCTGTGGGTAGCTTATTTTATGTTAATAGTAGTATCAATAGGGAAAATGGGAGTCTCCTTGACTCAATGATATATAATCCCTTCACATTTGACCCCGGTGTTGGTCAAAACTGTGATGAGTATGGTAGTAACACTTTCTTTCGTTCATATGATTCTTACTTGGTGTTATTACTTGATCCTATGTGCTTGAATGAGGTATGTTTTCCAATTTGTGTGGCAAATACTTTTGTAGTTGACCCCTCTCATGAATTGGGAATAATTGCATTCTTGAAGTTAGCTAGTGCATTGGATAGAGTCTTAATTTGGGTTAACATTGTTTATACCTTTGCACTTAGGTATGAGAATGTTCATATGATACTTGACTTAAAATGGGAATTGTACTTGTTGGAATGTTGAACCAATGAGGGGTTACATGTGTAGTTGCTTAAGTGTATTGGTTCATTCGCTCTACCCCTTTGACAAAGTTTCTTAAGTATCCAAGTATCTCTTGTTTTGATGGGTTACAAACCCTTTGTTTATCATTTTGATGCTTGGTTATATGTTAAATTTGTGCATCCTTGGCATGGTGATAGAAGAGTTATTGCTAACGCTAACCCTCATTCCATGAGGATATTGTTATTATTTGATTTCCCTATAGTTTTGCAAGGTTTGGATTCGAGGATGAATACTTTCCAAGAAGGGGAGAATGATGCAATTCATTGCCTCACGGCCATTCACTCAACCAAGTTTGGGAACTTTAAAGTATTGAAGGATTGTTCACAAGGATGTAGGTTCTTGAGCTTGTATTGATGGCAAGGAGAGGTTCCCATGCATGGAAGATCGCTTGGGGGAGTGCAGGGAAGAATATTGAAGTTGCAACTTTAGGCGAGCAGCAAGAGCCAGTACGCGCATTGCCCAATGGCTTGGGCGATGACCCCCAGCCCACCGAAAGTTACAGGTAGCTTCCAATAGAGAGTCCCATCGCCGAACCTGTTGGCGACTTGCCGAACCCATTAGGCGAGCTTGACCTAGCGCACCATTAATCCTTGAGGTCTTCGTAAGAGATTCGGTGCTTGATTCGGATTGATCGATTGATGTCTTTAGGTTTAATATACCTTTAGGTTTCTTTTCATCTTTTTTTATTGTGTCAATATATTTATTTTGATTAGGTTCTTATTTAGAGATTGTAATTGGAGGTTTTAGGATTTAATACAGCCTTTAGTTGCCAATTTTTCTTTCTCGTGTATGTCTTCTTCTATCCTTCTTTTATTTCCGCATTTTATCTGTAATTCGTGGAGAGAATTACATCAAGTTGGGTTTGGGATGTCATGTCGATGACAAGGTTGACTTTGTGGTGATGGTAAGGGCAAACCGAGCATAATGGTAATAAGAGTTTGTGATGGATTGTGATTGGGATGCAACTATATGATAAGGATTGTAGATTAAAAAATTTGTATATTGTAATGACGTCTTGTGAGTATCTAAGGTTGTGGTTTGCTACTATTTAGTGAGTAGCGTGATTGCATAGAAATTTGTAGAAGATGTTGAGACACCGCTCGAATAGAATTGAAATGAACCAGAGTCACAAATGAAAAGAATTAGTGGGATGTAGTTTAGCCTTCAGAAAGAGGCGAGAACAAGGATATTTACTCAGATTGTAAGGGCCAAAGATGTATCTTCAAAGAATGGAGAATTGGGTTCAGAGATACGTGGTTTCATTTGTTTTGTTATGGTTATGGTAATAGTGTTACGTGTCATTCATATGAGTTAAAAATTGGCTAATAAGATTTGAGAAGAAGTCTACATACGTTTGGCTCGAGTACAGTTATAAGTTTTTTGTGGTTTTGAGATTGGTAACGTGTACGGTTGAAATCAAAATTTAATTTTTCATTGTAAATCTACGTTCGTAGGAGTAGTTTTGTCAAGATATGGATTGGTAAGATATGAAATGATTGATCACATCGTTTATTAGGCATTTGGAAGGACTTGTGCATCATTTGGATCGTAAAGTTTGTTACTTTTGATTATTAAAAGGCTTAAGGAAGTGCTTCACTTAAAGTTTTGTTTTAGAGTATGAAGTAAATGTCATGGGTTGTTGGTCAAACGACAATATTGGCAAGCGAGTTAATGAAAAGAACAAAATTCTGGTGTATTGAAGAGTTCAAGGTATTTAAAATTTGCATCATAGAAAGAATTTAAGAAAGTCAAAGGAATAAGATCTCTCATATAGACCCTTATATCGGAGTGTAATGTTGTATGAATTTTCACGTTTGAGTTTAGAAATGGCTATTCAAGGTGAATTGGTTCGGTACAGACTTATTGGGGATTGTTAACGACTTTTATAAATATTGAGTTTGATTTAGGTGACTAACAGTGACGTATGGAAGATTCTGATGTGTTTATGTGGGCTTAGGTTGTTCAAATTATGGTAGATAACTTATGGATGCACTACAAGATAGACCTACAGTTCTATATGGTTATTGAGGATTTTTTAGGGGATTGAGACTACTTTGTCGATAGGACTACACAGACTGTGGTGATGTGTTACATAAACACTTGATCGTAAATGGAGGTTATGCGCTCATAGTATATAGAATTATTAGTGTTTACCAAGAATCTCTCTAAGTTTTGGAATGTGATATATCATGGGTCGAATTGTAGTTGAAACTTGGTATGTGAAAGAATGCGTAGAGCGAACTTTGGGCTATTCAATAGTTTTATCTCAATGGAAAGGTACTACCACACTTGGAATTAGTGCAATCAGCCTTGAATGGGACCCGTATCAATCATGAAATGCTTGCATGGAAAGAGAGGAAGCCATAGTTTGAAATTTCTAGAGGCGGCAATGTATTTGCTAAAAAGACTTTGATACTAGTGACATTTTGAGAGCAAGGTAAATGGACAATGTGATTATGATGTTATGTTTTATTAAGAGTGTAGGCTTCATTAGAATACTGTGAGGTGTATTTAAGGTTTGATAAATTGAGTATGTGTACGATCATAATGGGGACCAAACCAATGGATTAGGTGTAACTAAAAATCAAAGAGATGGAGTCAAATGAATAGAAATGTTTGATATGGTTATTATGGAAGGAGTATTTTGTGTTATTCGAACTTGGTTCGGTACATTCTTATGGATCACCTACTTTGTTTTGGTGATATTGTTTGGAGTGTGATTCTCTACATATGCCCATACGTGTTTCCACATCTATGGGTGAATCTCTAGTGGTGGATCGGGTATACCTATCCTGGAATTGTCCTCTTGGTTGGGTCACATTCTTGGGCATACTTTGTCATTTCGATTATGACAGATTTGGTGTTGTTTGGGATAGTCGAAGTATACCAGTAATTCTACATACACGACCTTAGTTATGAAAATATATAGGAGAGCTACCATGAATATTGAAAATTGTCCAACCGTTTTAAGATTTATCTCGTCATCAGGATCACGTTTTGCCTATGTGCGATTAAATATGGGGATCATTAGATCTAGTTCTACCATTCTTAAGGGTTGTCTACAATCATAGCTACTAATCTAGCATTCTGACAATGTTGTTAGAGATTTTGTATGCTTGGATTTATCGCTCGTTGGGTGGTTACTGGATCATTTTCTTCTTTTGGTTAGATAAGTTTGACCATCCATTGATGAATACCTAATGTCTAAAGAATAGATTTTTAGAACTTAAGTTCGTGAAAATATTGTGTTGTGAGAAGGAAATCTTGATAAGATTTGTGATGGCTCATGCATTATGAGTGGGTGGTGGTTGGTTCAGGTTCACTTCTAGTTGTAGCTAGTATTGATTTAGAATTTTATCGTGGTTATGTGAAAAAGATTCATCATGGTTGTTGTGTTATGGTCCAAAGGGTTTCAATTCAGATTGAGTTCATGGTTAGTCCATGACTAGTAATCACTCCCAATTTGTGGATCTATCAAATTTTGATTCGAAAGTTCAGTCCTTAATAGTAGCTCTTGATGGAATGATCTTAAGGATGAGCTCACTTGGAGAGAAACATTGACTCTGGAAATTATACCACAACCTTTTGGTAATATTGGTTATTCTTCCTTCTTCTTCCTTATGTGCGAGGATGAACATGGTTTTTAGTGGTGGATAATGTAATGATCCATTGGGCCATTTTGAGAATTAGTCCTATCTCTTTCATAAAGGACCCTTTCCGTAAATTTTTAATGGAAATTTTAAATTACTCGTTTAACTATGATCATTTAATTGGCGGTTAAATTTTAAGTATCTAATTTTAGTAATTAGCTAATGCGCCAAGTCAATAATTTATTTAATATCCTATTGTTGAAGTAAGTTAGTAGGGTTTAATAATTTTAGACTATACAATTTAAGAGGAAAAACAAACCTGGAAAACGAGAACTTGGACCAACAACCAAAGGCTGATCGAGTGTCTTAGGTATAATCTCGCCCAAATTTATATATTCGTGAAACTTGAATGAAGTTATATCACTATTATTCTATATTAATAATATGTGGGGAAAGAGAACAGTAGAGTTCATGCAAGAAATTAATGGCAATTGGGTGGGGACAAGCAATCATTGGCTAATGATGCCAACTTTGACAATTTGAAGAATTTATCAACGTATTATATATATATATATATATATATATATATTAGGTGTATTATATTATATGAATAGTATTATGTTATATTTAGAATATATCATAAATAATATTAATGAAATACTCAGATTAAAACAATTATCGAAAGAATATTACAATAAATATTATTACATTTTACCATGAATTTCGCAAATACAAAAAATAATAAAAATGAAATATCAAGATTAAGACACTTACCAAAAAAATATTATAATAAAACCTTTAAAATGAATTACTCACCTACCACATTATCACCTACCACACTACCACTTCCATGAATTCCTCAACTACCAGTTCCATCCCGAAAAATGGTATCAAAGCTATGGATAATAAGAAATACGGTAAGAAACATACGAATAGAAAATTAAGAAAAATAAGAAGAAAATTAAACAAATTATATCCAGAATATAAACAACTTAATATCACAAAGACTGATAACGTAAAATTAGATCAATTAATAGATAACATATCTAAAATAAAATATAAATATATTCAATACTTAAAAATACAATGAATAACGAGAATAACGAATATAGACAAAAACTTAATGAAATAATTATAGCAAAAAGACAAGAATTAGAACATAGGCAAAATAGACTTAACAATAATATATTCGCAGGAATTTGTCACAAATCTATAATAGCACAAAGAAAGACTATTTTATATCTAGAAATACAAATAAATAACTTAGAATATAAACTACAACATAATTTATAAATGAATTAAGAAGAATACGCAATAGATGAAAAAATATACGAAAATTATGACGGATTAAAAATAAAGATAATATTTTCTAATCTAGGATGAAGATATAAGAAAATAGGTGACAATATAAGTTTAATGTTAGAAAAAGAAACGGTAAACTAGAAGATAGTTTAACTGCTATGATAAGAATAACAAAAGAAAATGAAGAAATAGACAGAAAAACAGAAATTGAAAAAATAAAACAACAAGCAAAAAAAGAAGTACAACAATTAGAAGAAGTAAAAAATACTAAAATAATAGAGCTAGAAAAAGAGCTAGCAATATTAAAAAAAATGTATGAAATTAAACGAAAAGAAAAAGAACAAAAAACAAAATTAGCAAATGAGATAATTAAATTTAAAGAAAAATTGCAATTACAAGATGAATTACAAGAAAAAGAAGAAAATAGCCAAGATAATCTACCCGAAATAAGAATTGAAGAAATAAACGACGATGATCTAGAACAACATTCGGAAACAAGTGAAACATATATGGAACTTTTAGCAACTATAGATAATACAAAGAATTTAGAAGTAAATACAGAAAACGTAGACATGGACGAAAAACCTAGCACATCAGGAGTAAAAAACCCAAAAAAATTTAATCCAAAATATTATAATGAAAGTTATGAACAATATGATAAAAAAAAAAAAACTACATGGGATAAAAGATTAAGTAAAAAATGGACGCCTAAACCAATAACTGGACAACATGATTTTTTAGATTTAGACTGTGTAGCAGATATAAATAAAACAATCCAATTATGGATAGGATACATATCAAAACAATTAATAGATAACAAGATAATAATAACAGAGGCACCAGGATACATAGAAAGAACACTTATAGGAACAGTAAAATTATGGCTACAAAATTTAACAAGTGAAAGCTTAACAACTTTAAGAAATAATAAAAAATTTGATGGTGGAATAGCCACTACAACTACGAAAATATTATATAAATACGAAATAGCTATAAGAAATGAATTTAGTAGTATGACAACAAAGGTAGAAGAACAAAATAAAGAAAAAAAAGCATAAATCGGAATCTAATGACAAAATTAGCAATATGTAATACGTGTTACATAGATGAATATACATGTGCATTTAGAGAATACTATTATAAAGGAACATATAGTACAGAAGAAAGTAAAGAAATAAGAAAATTATATTTTACAAAATTATCAGAACCTTTTAATTCAAAAATAATAAAAAGTTGGAATGAAGCAGAATTAACAGACACATTAGGAGCTAGAATGAAATTCTTGCAACGATGGTTTATGGAACTATGTGTAAAACATAAAGAAGAAATAAAAATGGAAAAAATATTAGTAAAAAACATGGCATGTTGCAAAAATAAAACAACACCTCAATTTGGTTGTACGGATAGGTATTATAAAAATAAAAAGAAATATAATAAAAAATACAGATCAAAATATAAATATAAAAAACCAAGAAGAAGGTACTATGTAAAAAATTACAAAATCAAAAGACCATATAGACAAAAAAGAAAACTAACGGAATGTACTTGTTATAATTGTGGAAAATTAGGACATATAGTTAGAGATTGTAAATTACCTAAAAATCCAAAGAAACACACAAATATCAGAAATAATAATAGACGATGAAAAATATACGCAGATAGAATACATAGATTATGAATTAGAAAGTGAAGATAACATATATGCAATATCAGAAAATGAAATAGATAATAACATAGAAATAGAATCAGATAATGAATTCTATAATATAACAAATGACTGAAGCAGACATACAAATAATAAATAAAGAAGAACATCAAGACGAAGAATCTTTAGAACAGAAAATAATATTTGATAATAGTATATTTGAACAAATAAAAGGAAAAGAATTAGACCTAAGCGTAGCAAAAATATTCGAAATACCAACAATAAGAAACTAGTTTAAACGACAAAAAGAAGAATATTATGTAGTAAGTCAAAGAGAACATATCATAGATTGCAAATACACTAAAGGAAAGGCCAAAATACCACTAATAAATAAACGAATAATAAATAAAGAAATACAAGATATTAAGGCTAAAAATCCAATTAAATATGTACATTTAGGAGGAACAGAAATATTAATAAAAGCATGTTTTAGAGAAGGAATAGATACACCCATAGAAATATACTTAGCGGATGATAGAATTATACAACCCATAGAAAAAAGTATAATAAGTGCAGTAAGAGGTAACCTCATATACCAAAAATTTAAGTTTATAATAAGTGCTAACTACTCAGTAGCAATAAATGACAGAAATATAGATAAATCACTAGTATTATACTGGCGAATGTCAGGGATAGAACTAGCCCCAGGAAGTAAAATATTTACAGCTAGATGTAAAAACTTATATGTTCTAACAACAAAACATAAAATAACAGCAAAAAATAAAATAGATAAAATAAAAATAGAAGATCCCTTTGAAAGAATAGTTACAGTCATAGATAAAAACGATTATAGTTATAATGAAATTGATATAGAAGAAGATTTAGAAATAGTAAAAGAAAGACTAAGCACATCGAAAAGAATAAACAATGAGATACCCCAAACATCATCAAAAATGAGTACCTCAAGGAGAATAGATAAAACCCCACAAAAATCAATAGAAGAAGATATAAAACCACATCATTACTACATAACGGGAATAATGGAACAACGAAAATATTTAATATTAATAGATACAGGACGAGAAGAAAACTATATTACAAGAGAATTAGTAACGGAAGATGAAATAATAACTATTGAACAATCATGCTCCGAACTACCAAAAGCATTAATGTATATAGAAGAAACTACGGAAAAGGAAATAATCATCGGAGGAGTACCAATAGTAATAAAATTCAAAATATATCAAGGAAATGAAAATATCATTTTAGGAATAAAATGGTTGGAACAAGTAAAACCATATAATCTAGAAGACAAACAGTTAACAATAAATTATGAAAATAAAAGAGTAATAATAAAAAGGACTTTAGTATAATAAAAATATGAAAATATATATACTTGCAAAGATAATAATAGAAGGATACTACAACCGATATTATACACCAATGATAGATACGGGAGCAGAAGCTAATATATGTAAATACAATTGTTTACCAGAAGATAAATGGGAAAAATTAAAAACACCGATAGTAGTAACAGGATTTAATAATGAAGGAAGCATGATCACATATAAGGCAAAAAATATAAAAGTACAAATATGGGATAAAATATTAACTATAGAAGAAATATATAACTTTGAATTAACTACAAAAGATATGCTATTAGGAATGCCATTTTTAGAAAAATTATACCCACATGTAATAACAAAAACACACTGGTGGTTTACAACACCGTGTAAACAAAAAATAGGAGCAAAAAGAGTAAATAATAAAAAACGAAAAACAACAGAATGGATAAAAGGAAGTGAAAAAATTACACAAAAATTAGAAAATATAAAAGAAGAAGACCCTAAAATAGAATTAATTATATTCTCTATAGATAAAGTAAAAATAATTCAAGATAAGTTAGAATTATTATATAGTGAGGATCCTCTACAAGGATGGGAGAAACATAAAACAAAAGTAAAAATTGAGTTAATTGATAATAATAGTATAATAACCCAAAAACCATTAAAGTATAATTTTAATAATTTAACCGAATTTAAGATACATATAGATGAATTACTAGAAAAAGGATATATACAAGAAAGCAATAGTAAGCACACAAGCCCGACATTTATCGTAAATAAACATAGTGAACAAAAAAGAGGAAAAAGCAGAATGGTTATTGATTATAGAAATTTAAATGCAAAAACCAAAACATATAATTATCTGATACCAAATAAAATACTAAAGATAAGACAAATACAATGATATAATTATTTTAGCAAATTTGATTGTAAATCATGATTTTATCACTTAAATCTAGAAGAAGAATCTAAAAAACTAACAGCATTCACTGTACCACAAGGATTTTATGAATGGAATGTATTACCATTTGGATATAAAAACGCACCAGGTAGATACCAACACTTTATGGACAATTACTTTAAACAAATAGAAAAATTGTGTAGTGTACATTGATGATATATTATTATATTCCAAAACACAAGATGAACATATAAGATTATTAGAGAAATTTATACACATCATAGAATATTCAGGTATAAGTCTAAGTAAAAAGAAAGTAGATATAATGAAAAATCAAATAGAATTCTTAGGAATACAAATTGATAAAAACGGAATAAAAATGCAAACACATATAGTACAAAAAATAATTAACTCAAATGAACAACTAGACACAAAAAAGAAATTACAATCATTCTTAGGACTAGTAAATCAAGTAAGAGAATACATACCAAAATTAGTAGAGAATTTAAAACCATTACAACAAAAATTAAAGAAAGATATAGGATATCAGTTTGATAAAAAAAGACCAAATACAAATACAACAGATAAATTATTATGTAAAAACTTACCTAAACTATATTTTCTGGATGAAAACAAAAAATTTACTTATATAGTAGAATCAGATGCGAGTGAAAATAGTTATGGAGGAATATTAAAATACAGATATAATGGCAATATGATAGAACATCATTGTAGGTATTATTCAGGAACATTTAATAATACAGAAATAAAATGGGAAATAAATAGAAAAGAATTATATTCAGTGTATAAGTGTTTATTATCATTTGAACCATATGTTGTATATAACGAATTTATTATAAGAACAGATAATACACAAGTAAAATGGTGGCTAACAAGAAAAATACAAGATTCGGTAACAACAAAAGAGATAAGGAGATTGGTATTAAATATATTAAATTTTACATTTACAATTGAAGTAATAAAAACTGATAAGAATGTTATTGTGGATTACCTATCACGACAAAGTTACTCAGACTGAAACTGAGGAAGAAGATACAATCGAAAAGATACTCAAAGCTATTACTACACTTTGTACAAAAGTGGATAGTATGGAGAACGAGATACAAAAGCTAAAGACTAATGAAGATAAACTAAAGTCTAAAGCTAGTCAGTAGCATGACTATAAAAATGCGGAGCTACGTCGATCGAAAGACGGAAAAAACCCAGAGCTAAAAGGAGACGATGGGAAACTCCTTAAAACCCATAATGTTTGTTTAAATACAGCTGCAGGTACAAGCAAATAAGTTAGCGATAAACAACATAAAAATGCAAACTAAAACCAGCTATTCGCAAAACCATTTACCCAAAGGACACCTAGACATATTTCCATAGAACCACAAACATCTACATACGCAGATAGTTTGCAAAACCAAAATGAGAAAAAGACATATAACTACATCACAAGAACCTATATCAAAAATATACACAAAATCCAAACTTATTTAAACCGCAACTCCATATCAACTACAAAAGAACCAAACCAAGATTATCTGACACAAAATTTACAAGGATATAACAAGTTAATTGCACGACCAAAAACTAACGCTAATTTAGTAAGAACATGTTACAACTACGGACTGTTAAATACCGTATACTCATACAACGGAGAAGAAGTTAGTGGAATACCGGAGCTACACAAAGCATTCGTCACATACAAAAGAGTTACAAAAGGAAATTTATTTTATATAAAATTCTATAGAGCACCAACGGAGATATTATACGAGGAAATAAAACCTCCAATACAGGTTATCAAGATAGGAGTGACTAAAGATATGATTATACCCGAGGACATCGGACAACAAGAAGAGATATGCAAAATAGAGATACCAAGTTTTTATGCTAACAAAAGAATAATTGGTATATCAACTATCATACATGAGCTAGCAAATAATTATTTAAACGGAAATGCTATATGAAGCTACTATGCAAGAGATCAGTTAATGATTTATTCCAATTCAAGGGAGCTAAGGAAAGAAGATATGGATGAAGTCCAGAGATGGATTTTATCATTACTTAAGCCAGAAGAACAACCTACAACACGAGCACTAAAAGTAGGATTTATTTCAGCAGAGTTATTAACGAGATATTGCAAGCTAATTGGTCACAAATACCCTGACCACATATGTTCGAAATGCAACGGAAAAGATAATATAATCCCAGACGTCCAGCTGGAATAAGAGATAAAGACGGAAGAGAAGATAAAGATGAAGATAAAAAAAGATAAAGATGAAGATAAAAGGAAACACAAAAACGTGCTTAGCCACACAAAGCCAAAAGTAGATATGTAAAAGTCTTGAAATAAATAGTAGTCACATTATTAGGTACAAGTCAGTAGAAAAACTTAGTCAACATATGCATGTGCATTATTAAAGATATGTTGACAAGTGTAAAGTATGGGTAGTATGTATTATTAAGAAGACAAGTGTGTATACATGTCGTAAATAGGATAGTGGTAGACAAAATAAGAAATATTCATGAATAGTATTAGAGTGTGTATGTCTATATATAGACGCAGTTGTAAAACTTTGAAAGGCGGGCAACGCCTAAATAAAAATCATCTCTTTTCAAAAACTCTCTTAAGATACTAAATACTTATAAGTTAATGGATAAATCTGAAATCCAATCAGATATTTCAGATAACATGGCTAAGCAAGAGGCAAAGGTATATTGTTCAAAAAATATGCGGAACTAATTTCATATATTCCTGAATATCATATATATGATTGAATAAATTTATGTTAGTTATTATGTATTAGAATTATTTGAATCATGATTTCTAGTTTATTAGCACACTGGAAACAGGGAGAAAACTTCTATACTATGTCATCCTAACGTTGAAACCGGTAGGCGAGGAAGTCATTTAGGGGAGTAAACAAAGTTGAGGCGCTGATAAGAAGGAAGTATCCGCTAAAGTACGATGCTAGTAGTGACAGGAAAATATGATAAAGATAATCTAGTTCATAATGATCTAATATGAATTTAATCAATTATGAATATGATAGGAAGGAATAATTTGAAATAAAAAATCTGCATGATAATAAACATGACTACTTACGTTCATAATGAAATGATAAAAAAACTACGAAACTTTAATATTATATATACTTAAAGATATAAAAATAATTGAATTAAGAAGAATCATATGGGAAAAAATATTTAATGACAACGAATCAGAAGATATATTGAACCAACAATGGTATGAAATAGACTACATGATTTAGACTACGAAAGAATAGAATGGTACGATTTAAAAATAAATTCAGACTAAAATGAACTACGAATATTTACAATATCGGACAAAATCTATGGAAGATATAAAACTATTAGAACAATTAATGGAAGAAAATTTATATATGTACCAAAGAACCCAAGATATGTTATATTTAGAATATATCATAAATAATATTAATGAAATACTCAGATTAAAACAACTATCAGAAGAATATTACAATAAATATTATTACATTATACTATGAATTTCGCAAATACAAAAAATAATAAAAATGAAATATCAAGATTAAGACACTTACCAAAAGAATATTATAATAAAACCTTTAAAATGAATTACTCACCTACCACACTACCACCTACCACACTACCACTTCCATGAATTCCTTAACTACCAGTTCCGCCTCGAAAAATATATTTAACCCTAGACTTGAAATTTGGAAATATGAGAATTGACATGTTAATTGGCATCCATATTGGAGAACTTGATTATAGGTTTTGATGAGTTTTTGAGTCTAGGCTAGACATATAGTAATATGAGTGTTATTAGTTTCGAAATCTTATTGTGGTTATTTATTTGAATGGATTGAATTTATTTAGAAGTCCAACAAAAGGGGAAAGCTCAAGTCCCGGAGTAATTGTTCGACTATTTGAGGGAAATGAATTTTTAAACCCTTGTTAAGTGTATAAAATCGTGTGTTTCCTTATGATATGTGTTGGGGAGTAATGGGACTCTATGATTGGTTGACTTGTCCATATTGAATAATTCTAATGATGAAAAGGGGCTACTAAAATGCAATGTGATTAATTATTGGTGTATGATGTCTTCAGAATGGTTTGAAAGACTTATTGATTCATTGTTGATGTTGTATCACCATTGTGTTGTTGTGAATTGTGCATTATTAAAAAAATGGTCATCTCCTCATTATTTTTGTGAGCATGTCATTTGCATTGGTTCTAAGACATAGTTGTGACAAGTGTTATGTGGATTGAGGAAAAATAAGAAAATATAGAGGATATACCATTTAGAGGGACGTGTTTGTCACGCCCCAAGCCTACACCATGGACGTGGCTGGTGATGAGTGATACACCCAAATTACACCTCCCTAAAGAAGTATAAGCGGTCGTTGCCAAATAAAGAACCCAACTTGTAGGTTGGGGTCGATCCCAAGAGGAATATGGTTCAGACTTAAACTGAACTCACAATTACATCCTTTTAGTCAAACTATTTCCGAGAAAAGTAAGCAGGGGGATGTTATAAATAAGTAACAGATTGTAACAAGTAAACAAGATTCACAATTTGAGTTATCAATATAAGATGGAAACTAGGGTATATGTGTTCCCCACGAGCTCTTAACGCATTAATCCTAATAATAGTAATCCTATCCTAGTGTTTGACATGCAAGGTTGAAAAGTTATGTATCCCTATGTGATTGATAATCTTAATAGGAACTTTCACTCGCGACAAAAAATTATACGAATGTGTGCTTTAGTAACCCTTACCTTCACCGCAAATTAGTTATCGTGTCAATTTAGTTGGGTTTTCACCCTCACTTCGATTGATTAAAGTCAGACTATTAAATAGCAGCAAATCCTTAAGTAAATCTCTGTTGTTTAATCCTTTTCTCATTCATTAACCCCTTGGTAAGGAAAGTAGGAATGAGGCGAGTTGTAACATTGGCCATCGTTAAAAAGACTTCTAACCAAAAAGATTAACAATATATGTATAAACACTATTCATGAATTACTTAGTTATTATTCATACGTTGTTAATTCCTCATGGTTCCCACAACCCTAGTTGTGGATTTAGCTACTCATGCTTGAGAGTTCACAATTCATAATTAGGTTAAGAGAATTCATAAACTTACAATGAGAATATATGAAACCCGAAATCTTGAATTGAAATTCAAAGTCAAATTGCATAAACCAACTTCCGAAAATTAAATTTCTAAGTGTTCGCAAAATAATTTCAAAAGACCAAAACTAAAAGTATACAATAATGTCTAACTCCTAAAAATGGAAATTACAACTAATATTTATAGAAAACAAAACCTAAACCAACTAGGAAAGGAAAATAGGGAAAATCAATTCAGACACGGTTTCTCTCAACGCTTCGACCTACAGACCGTGGGTCGAAATACGATCCGTAGGTCAGCTCCGTGGTTCAGGTACTAGAACCTCAAATTCTCTGATCTCATCGACGGAAGTGTAGGACAGGTCATCACTCGACCTACGGTCATTATTGCTTTTGTGGTTTCACACTTGGTCAGATTTCCCTAAACTTTCACCTAAACTAGACCACCTACGGGCCGTCAGTGGACCTACAGTCCGTTATTGGCTCCGTCACTGGCCACTTTTGCAATTTTCAGGTCTTATCTCAATCAGCCGCATCCGAACTTATTTCCTGCAAGAATTACATAAAACCATTATTTCTAATAACAAAATAGCTGAAGACACACACAACCTCTAAGTAAAACGCATCAAAAATACCATTCTCACGGTATATCAACACCATCAACTTAAACTTTTTGTTTGTCCTCAAGTGAAATACTAACACTCTAAACGACACTTATGTAGAAGCAAACATAAACATTCAAGCAATCATATGGCTGTCTCAAATCAATTGCAACACTTAATGCAAATCTTTTCATTAAGATTCAATAAGCTAACTCATACGGATCAACACATGACATAGACAGACTAATAATGATCATCGCATACATTTTCAACAATCGCCAAGGTACCAACTCTCCAACAATGTAACTAGTTTCCTCACTTCAAAGAGATCCTTTTTCACACAGTGAGTATAATTTTAAGTTCAAGGATTCATTCAACACTCACACTCAGAAGTGAATTCAAATACAGGTAGTCCTCAATACCATAGGCTTGCCATATTTTTACTGCATAGACTCTCCAAGTAGTCACTAGGATCACTATAGGACTTTTTTAGCTTGTAACATAGGCTCAGGGTCTCGTAGGGCACATTTGGGTACTTTTAGTGACTTTTCTGCCCTCCTTGACATTACATTGGCTTTTTACCTCTTTTCTCAACCAATTCTTGACATATTTTTATTTTCTGCTCTTTTCCTTCAGCACAGATGTGACTTTGACTTTTATCACTCTTCATTTTCACTTTTTTTTTTACTTCTTCTTTCTTTGTTTCTCATTATCATTATCATTATTTTTGTTTCTTTTAACTTCAGTCACATCTTTTTCTATCTTTTTCTTTCCTCTATACACAACTCTTTTCATACCCTTATTTTTGGTTTCCTTTTTTGTAGCCACCCTCAACTTATGTATTTTGCATGAGTTGAGGTGCACAATATTCTATGCCAGACCAGGGCCAAGATTAAGTTAATTTTTTAAATTAGCCACCCTCAACTTAGGATGTTGGCCTAATTTAAGGTGCACATGTCCAAGGAGGGACCAGGGTCAAAATAATCTTTTAGGGAAGGTGAATTAGGTGTACTGAAAGAAGTGGTCTACATTAGGCTCAAACATTTGGATCAAAGGGAGCATTTATTTCTTTTGGTTGAATCATTTTAGGCTTTAGTGGACTCATTTGAACAAGGGCCTATGATCATCTCCCAATTCCTAGCCTAGGTTGTCTTTACAGGAACAACGAGGCAAGTTCTAGATTGGAACACACTACATGAACATACAAAATCATCTCACACACACTTGGCACATTATTTCAGTACCGGATTATTAAATTAACCAGTTCAAGTTTTAGCCTAAGTCACGCTATCATGCTGGTTCCTTATCATTTCATGTGAAGATCCAACACATTCAACTCATTGAATCTATAGATTTAACACATTTTAAAATTTTGGACAGGTATCATTTCATGCTTGTTATGCCATCATGCTTTCATTCTTCAACTTACTTCTACACATACAATCCTAAACATGCCGGTTCAACATAAAAGTAAATCAGTTCCTTGGAAAAAAAACACAAGCAAGAAAACCCCAAGGGAGGATTATGAGATGCCTCTAACTGCTGGCGCTCCCTCTTTTTTACTCGTCGAACCTCCTCAGTGTCGGAAGTATGATCAGAGTGATGACGCTTCCCAGTAGCAAGGAAAGGATCGGGTGGTGGCATAGTGTCGCCATAGAGGGCAGCCATCACCACCTCATACTCCTAGACCACAGGGGCAATCTCCGATACAGTCTCCGTAGGGGCTAGGAGAGCATCAACATCAGCACGGAGACTAGCCAACTCCGTCTGGAAAGTGGTCACATTTATGGTGGGTGTAGGCCTCTCCAAGACTCGCAACTCAAAGGCATCTAGGCGCTTATGGACCGCCTGAATGTTCCTATCCATCATTTTCTCCATACGAGCCTCAGACTGCTAAACAGATCGCTGCATCCAAGTCCTCATGTGCTACAGCAAGGTAGCCATCAGGGCCTTCAACCTCTAGACTCGGGCTAGAGGGACTAGAGTGGACCCTGAATGGGGAGTGGCTCGGCATGAGCTCGCAGCCTGGCTAGTGGCAGTGGAAGGGGGAGCCATGACATCTATGGCAGTGGGCGGTATGGCGGTCTCATCAACCTGTATCTGTTCCACATCAACAACAAGATCAACACCCAAGAGAAGTAGGTCAACCTATGGATCCCTCCGTGGTGCAGCCAGATTGACATCATCTCTAATAAGGCCAATGTCCACCATCTTGTTCGCCTCTATCAGACTATCACAATGCCAAATCGACACTCGAGCTACCCTGCACAGATGAAATATAAGACACGAAAAGGGAAAATAGGGATGGTCTTAAAGGCCTTCTTATGAATCTCAGCAATCAAAATTTGGGCGATGTCAAGCTTAATTCCTGCCACAAGTGCTGCCAACATCACGACCTTATCCCAAGTAACCACGTTGTCCGCTTGAGTAGGAGACAGTCTGGTACACATAATCGTCCAAAAGAACTTCGCAGTGCAACTCAGATTTGCCTTTTTGATAAGCAAAGTAGTATTGGGCACCCATTCGGTACGCTTCCCCTCATATGTAATGTGATGAGCCATCCACTGAAGCAATGTCTCTCTCTACTCAGCATCCCTCTGAAATTCCCCGATCTACACCACGCCCATCTTGTAGACATGCTCCGCAGTATTGATTAGGAGATTATGGGCTGAACCATAGATGAACCAGCGGATAGTGGTCTCGGAGATATCAACTGAAAATTTTTGCACAAAGGTAGCCAGAAGTAGGGGCTGAGCTAATGGCTTTTCCCATTTAGATATATCATTATGGACAATGGCGGTGTAAGAGGCATAGAACTCTCGAGTCATCTCCTCGCTGAACTTTCTTAGACTCTGTGCCATCTACTCGCACCTGTACCTCCTGAATAGCTCCTCAGTAGTAGGTACTGTGTGAAGACTCTGAGTAAGGACCCGACACTCCTCAGTAATAATGCGATCCATCTTCTGATGTTCATTAAACATCTTCGTATTAGGATAGATTTGGTACTGGCCCTCGACACACTGCTTATTTTTCTCTGTGGCACTAGCCTCAGCTTTGGGTGGTACAAGGCCATTAGATGAAGAAGTGGAAGCCCCGCTTGAAGGGAGCCGGAATGCGACTCAGAGCAGGACTGCGACTCTTCTGAAGATGAAGCCCCCTCCTCAGACTAGGGGGTCGTGACCCTGACCTCGTTACTGAATGAAATAATCTGTCTGGCCCTGCTCCTCGTGGTCCGAGGACAGTATGGGAGCCTCTGGTGGTCTCCGGGATGTACTCATGATCACTGCCTTCATCTAACAGACGTCGGGAAGGGGCGACTGACTTGGACTTGCCCTTCCTAGAGTAAATGGGAGCTTGTTTTGGGGCCATGGTACCTATGGAAGACTCGTTAGTAATAAAAGAACAACAAAAGACCCATGAAATAATTTTAGAACAATAATCAGACTTAGACAAAAATTAAAAAGAATTCCAGGCAGTAGGTGTTTTTGGGACGTACGGTGGGTACCTACGGACGGTCGATGGAACAATGGACCGTTGGTCCCTTCCGTAGGTCAAGAAGTCAATTTGGTGTCTCTGAAATTGGGACTACGGATGTGCAGAAAGGTCTATCATTGGAACGATGGACCATACTCCACACCGTGGTTCACAACTTAGCAAATATTTTTGGGAAGGTCAATGATGGATCACGACCTACGGTCCGTCGGTTGTGGTCGTGTACCAGAACTGTTCCGAGCATGGACTTCAAACTTTCATCCAACACTATTACTTCCACAATCATTCAACCAATTCAAGTCTATACATGTATTTCAACATATTACTCAATAGTTGATCATCCGTAGGGTTTCGATTTATGCAAAATTCAAAGTTCAACACAAGGAAACAACGAAACCCTAAGTCAAAACTCTCAACTAGACCTATCCGACCATTTATTCGATTTAAATTAACTGTGGAATTGTGTTCTTTTTGTGTTATTGTTGAATCGACTTGATTTGATTTGTGTTTTTGTTGTTTGTTTTGAGCAGAAGAAGAGATGAGCGTAAACGGGAGTCATGGAAGCCAAGTGGGCACCAAGACGATATTGGAAATCTGAATGATGTAAATGACCCAATTCAATTGTGTGGTGTTGGTACAATACGTCTAATTCCGGCCGAAGGGAACACTATTTTTTACATCACTAGCACAATGCGTTAGCTCTTTCAATTGAAAGGATTATTTGGGGGGCTGGCTCATGAGGATCCCTGTGAGAATATTTGAAACATCATAGATGTTTGTGGTCCGTTCTCATTCAAGAACGTATCAGAAGAATTGGTCCGTCTCAGGTTATTTCCATTCTCTTTGATAGGGAAGCTACAAAATGGTTAACTGAGTTACCGAGGGAGTCCATCACCTCTTGGGATGAACTTACCATTGTGTTCCAAGTGATATTATTTCCCCCATCGAAGATGATGATGCTAAGGGATAACATCCAAGGTTTCAAATGCTTGGAAGGTGAACCAATCCACGATACGTGGCTGAGGTTTAAAAAGTTGGTGCTTCAATGCCCAACTCATTGACTTCCAAACAACGTGCTGCTACAATACTTCTATAGGAGTCTTGACTCGGTGAACAAAGGAGTTGTTGATCAACTTGTTCTCGATGATATAATGCAACAACCCTATGAAGTAGAGTCTTAACTCCTTGATTGCATGACCAAGATTAATTTTTATGTTTAGTGTTGGCTGGATATATATAGAATAGGGTCCTTGTCAAAAAAGTGTCTAGAAAATTTTAAAAAAGATGTTCTAAGGTTTGCTATGTGTGCAGGGACGAAAATGAAAATCTACAGATAATAAGTTGATGTAGTGATCTACGGATCCCATTGACGGTACGTCGGTCGAACCACGGACCGTGGATGGCATGCGTATGTCCCAGGTATGTATTAAAAAAAAATTAAGTGTTGGAGTAAAACACGGTCCCTATCGACGGACCGTAGGTCAATTCGCAGACCGTCGACGGGGGTCTCGTGGGTCTAAGTTAGTGTTTCTGATGACCCGACTCAGACCCCAATTAAATATAACCCTTCATTTTAAATTCATTTCCCATTTCCATATTCCCCCCAACCGTTGCAAATCGATCAATTACCCCATATTCACCCCTTAATCTCCCCCATTTATTCCTCCATATCCTCCCATTCCAATTCCATTTCCCCCATTCTCCAAAATTCACAACATTTTCTCTCCAAAAGATTTTAAGGTTAGGGTTCGGTGTCACCATTGGTCTAGGAGCATTTGCACTTTATCAGAGACTCACCAATGTTGTTTACTTGTAAGGTAATCGATCTCTCCCAAACTTTGAATCTTTCATTGTTTAAACATGAAGTCACAACGTTGAACTTGACCTTGGGTAATTCAAATGCTTGCATAATTGGTTGAATCTAGTATAGATAATACCCTTGAAATGATGGTGTGTGAGTGTACAATTCAATAAAAGAATTTTAAACAACATCACTCCCCGACAGCAGTGCCATTTTGATTAAACGTCTCAAATACAACTCATCCAATTCTAGGTGTAAACGATCGTTAATTAGTATAAAACCCAACAAACAGTTGGGGTCGAACCCACAAGGAGTGGTACGTGTTAAAAATTCAATTATGAAGTGCAAACGTGGTCTAAGCGATTATAAGAATTAAAATTATCGAAGACAAACAAACAAATCTAAAGGGGTGACAACAAATGTTAGATGGGGAGTTTTGTATTCGCAATTTACAACGGAAACAAGAATGAAAACAGGGGAATAAACAATATGAAGAGGGATTCTCAAGTTGTGATCGATTATAGACAAATTTCACTGTATGGGTAATTGAAACTACTAATAAACAACTAAACATCAGCGAGTAGGCAAGGCTATAAGTGAAATAGTTTTCTCTCGAACAACTAAATTGATTCAAGTGATTTCTTTCGAACATCAACAAGCTTAGCGAATAAGAACAACCTACCTCTTAATTTATCTACTCTCTCGAGCTAGATAGGTAGAATCGGATTTAGAATTTACTCTTTCAAGATAAACCCATATTAACTTGATAAATATAATCATCAATTGAAAGCTTTGATTCTAAAACCTCTTTTTCAAGCAAGCCAAAATTGTAAGTTAAAATTGAATTTGCAACTACATTTCTTAGTTTAAAACACAACTATCAATTAAACCCACTTCAATTAAGCATTAAAATTAGTAATAAGCAATACCAATAAGCTAATTTAACCCATAATAACATGATCACACCCCAAGAATTAGGGTTTTAGCTAACCATCATAAAAAGGTAAAAACAATTACCAACTCGATTAGCCATCAGCTGGGTGATAGTCCCCAAGCCTTTACGATGTTCCAAAATAGTTAGATTCAAAAACCCAAGTCAAAATCCTCAAAATGTACTATAAGAGTTGAAAACTTAGAGGAAACTCTAACTCTAGAATGGGAATTTTAATATCTGTGAGACAGCTACTCAAAATTCCTTTTAGAATCCAATTTATAGTTTCCTAAAATTTAACTTGGAAGTCTAGTTGGAAGATGAAGTCGGGCTCGCCGAGTGGTTCGGTGATCCGCCCTTTGCTCCCTTCCATCTCCATTTTACATTGGTCATCAGCCTCCCAAGTCCTGTATCTTTAGGCGATCCAACTTGTTGTAGCAGAGTGGATCGACGATTCGCTGATTGGCCATTTCTGTCGCCAACTTGGTTTCTTCCCCAAGGATGGCACACTGGAACTTTAGGGGAACTAAAGAGCCACTTCGGCGGTTCACCAAGTGGTCTTGGCGATCGTCACAATCGCTTTTCTCCACTTTTTCAGCTTGTTTTGCTTCTTTTTGCTTGTTTGTCCACTTCTTCAGCTTGTTTTGCTTCATTTTGCTTCTTCTTTTCTTGTTAGTGCCTGAAAATCAAGGATTTAACATTAGTTTATAGCATAAATTAGGCATTTGAGGACACTAAAACTATCAAAACGAACCCTAAATGAGTCGAAATCTCAAACTCATCATGAGGCACACCCTGTAGCAAGAAATGCTCTTCCTAAGATGATGGGAACCTCAAAATCAACCTTACAATCAAGTATCACAAAGTCCGTCGGAAAGATGAATGACTCTACTTTCACAAGGACATCTTGGAGCACTCCAATGGGCCTCTTCACAGTTCTATCGGCCATAAGTAAATGCATTGCAGTCTTTAGAGCTCCTAAACCCAACTTCTTATTAATGGACAATGTCATCAAATTAATGCTGGCCTCCAATCACACAAAGCTTTCGCAAAGTGTAGAATCCCAATGGTATAAGGAATAGTGAAAGCTCTAGGTTCCTCATTCTTTTGCACAAGTGACCTAGTAGCAGTAACACTACAATGTTGCAGCATCTCATCATTCTCAAAACTGACTTCCCTCTTTTTGGTCACCAAGTATTTCATGAATTTAGCATACCCAGGCATTTGCTCCAAAGCTTCTATCAATGGGACATTTATGGACAGTTGTTTCAACATAGATATGAACTTGTGGTATTTTCCCTCTTCGGTCTTTTTTACCAATCTCTATGGGAATGGAGGGAGGTCTAGGCATGTGAACAACTTTTTGGGTCACCTCAGCTTCCTTCTCTATAGTAACTTTTGGATCTTTACTAACCTCAATCTCATCCTCATCTTTTTCTATCACTCTTTCAACCTCAGATGGCATGGGGGGATAATGATCTACTTTCTTCTGCGAGTAGTGACTTCCATACAATGCCCATCATTTTTTGGGTTTTGGATGGTGTTCCTAGGAAGTGTGCTAGACTGACGTGGGTTGACAGTAGTGGACAACTGACTAAATTGTTGCTCGAGTCGCTTTATTGACACTGCATGGGCATCTACCTTTTGACCAATCCCAGATAAATCATTACGCATCTCTTTCACATTTTCATCTGTCGTCTCAAACCTCTTTATCATCTTTTGCATAATATACTCAAAGTGAGTCATACTATTACCAGCCTCTTTATTACCGGGGGGACGTAGGGCCAAAATTTATCATTTATGTTGCCATAGTTATTTTGTTTGTAATTGTTATCACGATTGTAGTTCTCATCTCAGAGATAGTTTCCCTCACGGTTGTAATCCATAGTTCCAACCTTTGTTTCCTTGACCTTGGCACCAATTATCCGAGTTGAAACCTTGGGCATTGGATCAGAAACCCGTCGTCTAATCATTTACCATATTCGCATCCTCCTCGTAGTTATACTCCTCAACAGGCGGTGGTGGATTCTAGTTAAATAATTTACCGCGTTCACTTTTCTGCACCCCCACTAACATGTTTCAATACTAAGCCGAGTTATATCCTCATTTGAGCCATCTCTTCAAGAATGTCATCATTAGATTAATTTGGTGCAGTTTGGATAGAGAACGTGCTCCTACCAGTATTTGCCTTTCTAGTGCTCCATTCTTTATTGTTTTGGGAAATCCTTTCAAGTTTTTCAGCAATCTCCTTAAAAGTGCACTCACCATATGATCCTCCAACAATAGTATCTAACACAGCTCTTCCATTGTCATCATGTTCACTATAGAAGTACTCCTTCAATGACTCATCATCTATGCGATGATTCGGAACACTCCTCATGAACCCAGTGAACCTATCCCAAGAACTGCTTATCGACTCTCCAGGTAGTGCCGTGAAGTTATTCTGCTTATCCTTACCATTCAACTTCTTGGACACTGGAAAATACCTTGATAGTGGGAATAGTCTCAACACTATGACATCTATATCTGACTCTGATCGTCTGACACAACTTTTACAGACACTTGACAATTTAGCCAAGTGAGCGTATGGATCTTCCGAAGCCAACCCAGCAAACAACCTTCTTTCTATAGGCATATGTATAAGACTGTTGGTCACAACAAATGTATGCCCAACAGGTTGAGGAGGGAGAAAAATAGGCCCATCTGATCCAACTACATCATAGTCAACCCTGTAGTGATCACGAAACCTCGGTGCTGGTGGATTATGCACCTTTTCTGCATTTCTGATTAGATTACCTTCCTGAACCTGAACGGGTACATTCAAAACTCTATGAGGTGGCAATTAAGCTTATTCTCCTTGACCCTCTCCGATTGGATTATTGTGTACCCCTAAGTTAGCCAATTTTCTTAATGTTTTTCTCAATTCAGGATTGTAGGGGGATTAAGGGTTCGCCTCGACTCTGTGTACTTGTAAAACACTAAAGTAGAAACATGTGGAAAAAAAAAACAAAGCAAAAATGTAAAATCAGGAAATACTTGACTAAAGTTCAATAATGTAGTTAAACTTAATCTAAAAGTCATATTCCCCAGCAGCGGCGCCAAAATTTGATATGCACAAATTACACCTCCCTAAAGAAATATAAGCAGTCGTCGCCAAATAAAGAACCCAACTTGTAGGTTGGGTCGATCCCACGAGAAATATGGTTTAGACTTAAACTTAACTCACAGTTATATCCTTTTAGTCAAACTATTTTCGAGAAAAGTAAACAGGGGGGATGTTGTAAATAAGTAACAAATTGTAACAAGTAAAGAAGATTCACAATTTGAGTTATCAATATAAGATGGAAACTATGGTATATGTGTTCCCCACGAGCTCTTAACGTATTAATCCTAATAATAGTAATCATATCCTAGTGTTTGATATGCAAGGCCAATAAGTTATGTATCCCTAAGGGATTGGTAATTTTAATAGGAACTTTCACTCGTGACTTGGTAAATCTACAAATGTGTGATTTACTAACCCTTACTTTCACCCCAGATTAGTCATCATGTCAGTTTAGTTGGGTTTCACCCTCAATTCGATTAATTAAAGTCAGACTATTAGATAGTAGCAAATCCTTAACTAAATCTCTGTTGTTTAATCCTTTTCTCATTCATTAACCCCTTGGTAAGGAAAGTAGGAATGAGGCGAGTTGTAACATTGGCCATCGTTAAAAAGACTTCTAACCAAAAAGATTAACAATACATGTATAAACACTATTCATGAATTACTTAGTTATTATTCATACGTTGTTAATTCCTCATGGTTCCCACAACCCTAGTTGTGGATTTAGCTACTCATGCTTGAGAGTTCACAATTCATAATTAGGTTAAAATAATTCATGAACTTACAATGAGAATATATGAAAACTGAAATCTTGATTGAAATTCAAAGTCAAATTGCATAAACCAACTTTCAGAAATTAAATTGCTAAGTGTTTGCAAAATAATTCCAAAAGACCAAAACTAAAAGTATACCATAATATCTAACTCATAAAAATGGAAATTACAACTAATATTTATATAAAACAAAACCTAAACAAACTAGGAAAGGAAAATTAGTTCAGAAGCGGTTTCTATTGACGTTCGACCTACAAACCATGGGTAGACCTACGGTCTGTACGTAACCTCCGTGGTTTAGGTACTGCAACCTCAAATTCTCTGATCTCATCGACGGACGTGCAGGATGGGTTGTCACTCGACCTATGGTCCGTCCTTGCTTCTGTGGTTCCATATTTGGTTAGATTTCCCTAAACTTTCACCTATGTTGTACCACCTATTGATAGTTGTTGGACCTACGGTCCGTGGTTGGCTCCGTTATTGGCCACTTCTGCAATTTTCAGCTCTTAACTCAATCAGCCGCATCCAAACTTATTTCATGCAATAATTAAATTAAACCATTATTTCTAATAGAAAAATAGCCCAAGACACACATAAACTCAAAGGGAAACGCATCAAAATACCATAAACTCACGGTATATTAATGAGTATGGGATTTTGACTCATTTAGGGCTTGTTATTCATAGAATTAGTGTAGGCTCCAAATAGATGTTTCAATGTTAGTTTGTAGATAAAACGGCAAAAGAGCAGGGCAGAGACATTACCAGGCAAAAAAGAGCGGAAAAGAACAAAAAGGCTAAACCTAGTGAAAGCTGAGAATCACAAAAGCCACTCAGCGACTCATCGAGTGGCACTTCAGCTCGCCTTATGTTCAAGAATTCCAGCCCTGGGGAGAAGCCAAATTGGTTATTGATTTGGACCTTTGGCGAACTACCAAATGGATCGGCGATAGAGAATTTGATCGCCTAAAGTTACAGGGTCTGAAGGATGAAGAGTCAAGGCAAACCAGCGATGGAGAGAGGCAATTGGCGTATCGTCGATTAGGTCGGTGATGCTCGACTAACTCCGCCGACTAAACCCAAAGGTCAAAATCTGAAAGCGTATAAATTGTTTTCCAAAAAGAGAAAAGAGTATTCTGAATTATCCTGAGTAAATTCTGAGTGATCCTACATTTCTTTTCTTAGTTTGTAGGAGTTTTCTAGTAGTTTTGAAAGTGTGTTTTTGATTTGAAGCTACATTGAAACATTGTAAAGATTCGAATAATAATACCCAGCCTATGGAAAACGTAATTGGAATTGATTTCTTACTTTTTATGATGCATGGCTAAATACCCCATTCTTGGGGGTGTTATTATGTGATTGATTGACTTAATTAGCTTATGGGTATTAGTAATTACTGATTTAATTGTTGTTTTGAAGTGGGTTTGATTGGTAATTGAGTTTTAAATTATGAATTGCAGTTGCAAATGCAGTTATAGATTAGTATTCTATGCTTGCTTGAGAGAGAGGTTTTAGAATTAAGGTTACCAATTTATGATTGTAGTGATTGGGTTGTTGTGGATTCAGTTCGAGAGGGTGAATATTAATTCGATCCTACCTATCTAGCTCGAGAGAGTAGATAAATTGAGGTTTTGGGTTGTTCATAGTATGATGCTTGTTTATATTCGAGAGAACTCACTTGATTCGTGATATTTGATCGAGAGATTGCTATTACAACTAAAGCCTAGCCTACCCACTAATATTCAGTGAACTTTAATAATTAGTAATAACCCGTATAGCAAAATTGGCAATAATCGATCACATCCCTAAGTATCCCTATCTACTTGATTACTCTCCTATTTTTCTTAGTGTTAATTGACAAACCTTATCCCCCATTTGACACTTGTTGTCAACCCCTTTGATTTACTTCAATGGTTTCGATAATTACTATTTCTACAATCAATTAGTACATGTCTTGCACTTAGTAATTGAATTATCTACTGTATCATTCCCTATGGGATCGACCCCAATTCTTCGTTAGGTTTATACTAGATTGTGATCGCCTACACTTAGTATTGGATGAAGTGTAGTTGAGCATTATAAAAAAATGGAGCCATTTACGAGGAGTGATGTTTAGAATTCTCTTAGTAGTAGTGTTGTCATCTGATCTTGTTTGTAGTTGAATCGACTTACATTGTTTTGTGTTTGTTGTTGGTTGTTTGTTAACAGGTGACGAAATGAGTGTGAACGGTAGTAACGCTAACCAACTTGGCCACCAAGATGACATCGGCAATCTAAATGATGTCAATGAAGGAGTTCAGTTGGGCGGTGTAGGTGTTATTCGTTTACCTCAGGTCGTGGGGAATGTTGTCTTCCACTTGACTAGCACGATGTTGCAACTCTTGCAAATGAAAGGACTATTCGGAGGGATAGCTCATGCGGATCCCCATGATCATATTTGGAACTTTATGGACGTGTGTGGTCCATTCTCATTCAAAAACATCTCACAAGAGTCAGTCCGGCTCCGATTGTTTCCTTTCTCTTTGTTAGGGGAAGCGACCAAATGGTTAGCTGATCTACCGAGGGATTCAATCACGTCTTGAGACAAGCTTACCGAGGCATTCTACACAAACAATTTCCCTACTTCAAAGATGATTGCATTGAAAGACAATATTCAAGGTTTCAAACGTTTGGATGGTGAACCAATTCACGAAACATGGCTTAGTTTCAAGAAGTTGTTACTCCAATGTCCGAATCACAGGCTTCCAAATAACGTGTTGTTACAACACTTCAACCGGAGTCTAGACTCGGTGAACAAAGGTGTGGCTGATCAACTTGTCTAAGGAGGTATTATGCAGCAACCTTTTGAGATAGCACCAAACCTCCTTGATGGGATGACAAAGATAAACCGAGCTTGGTATACACGGGAGAATCAAATGTCTCCTTTGACTTTTAGGATGACAAAGGAACAAATCGAAAAAGACAAAGAGCGAGATGAAAATATGGCTAAAATGATCACCCAAATGGATCTTTTGTCTAAACATGTAATGGGTAGTGGTTCTAACGAGTGAATGTTATTGGAGTTAGCGGAGTAAATCTCAGTGGTGCACATTTTGAAGCGTTGTACAATGAAGAAGTACACTTTCTAGCAAATCAGGGAGGAGGATTCTGCGAAAATTATCCAAGGCTAGGTGGAAACCAAGGTTGGAATAGAGAGCGTGATAAATGATGGAAGGATCGTTATAGGGAGTGGCGTGACCACAATACAAATCGGAGGGAATATGATGGTGACGAAGAGAGATACGTTCCTCCCCATAAGCGTCAAAATCCAAAAGAGCAAAGGGCTGACCTAGAGAACTTTTGCACTGAAGATATGCTTGCACGCACTCTCAATAAAGTGGAAGGGTCAGATAAGGTACTTAAAGAAATGAAAGAGGATGTCTCCACACTCAACCAGAAAGTTACTTCTCACTCGGTATCCACTAAACAACTGGAAACGCAAATGGGTCAAATATCATCTCATTTGAACCCAAGGCCAAAAGGGGGTCTACCAAGTGATACCTTGGCTAACCCAAAAAATGAACCTTGAAAGCGTATCCTCGTTGTGCCACAACGTTAAATAAGGCACTTCTTGGGAAGCAAGCCAACTTTTTAATCTTTTCGTATTGTTTTTTAATAACGGGTGTTGAATTTGCAGGTTGAAAAGTTGAAATTTTGGGAAAATGAGCAGTTAGGCGAGCCCACGACAAGTCGGCGACTCACCGAATAGGTTGGCGAGCCCGACATGGATCGTCGTTATAACCATCTAGTTTGTTAGAAGTTCTGTAAAACTCGGTTGGCTAAACAGACATTCGGTGGATCACCGAGTGGGTTGGCGATATAAGTGGGTATCGTCGATCAGTCCGCGAACTGAAGATTCATAAAGGTCTGAACTATTTTAAAATTCAAACCTCTCCCTCATTTTACACTTTTGGACTCCTACACTTTCAGAACCGTAGTTTAGATTTTATCTTTTGCATTTTATCTCATTTTTGGTGTTGGATCAATCACTCGGGGGACAATTTTGGTACTTTGCTAGCCTATTTTTTCACCTGTCTATTTTTGAGGTTGGTTATTTGAACCCCATCTTTATATTTTGGTAACTTCAAATACGTGATCATTACCATATCATTATAATTGCATACTTTTTATTGGTTGAATGTTCGTGGTATTACTTGACTGTATTGTGTTGTTAGTCTAGAATTTTGAAATCCCTTGTGTTAAATTGATGAAATTTCATGGATCACATTAATTTTGTTGTTGGGTCTAGTAAGGGTGATTCGATTGTGCCTATTGTCCAATTTTGCCCAATGATAGAGCGGTTGACATCATTCTTAAGGGCAAAAGACGTTGATTGGCCAATTTTGGCCAAAACGGGGAAGGTCCGAGTAACCAGAGGTCATGGGTAGTATGGTTATGGGCTCAATTTCATAGATTAATGGGTTAATTTTGTTTTCATGGGCTGCCGATGAGAAATTAAAAGTCGAGGTAAAAATATGGCGGGTTGGACTATTCGACGAGTTGAGTCGAGCTCGCCGAGTGGTTCGGTGGTTTGCCTAAAGACCCCTTGATCACCTTTTTATCTTTCATTTTTTCTGATTTGTGTTATGTAACATTTAGCGATACGCTTGAGCTCACCAAGTTCACTCGGCGACTCGCCGAATGACCCTTCTGCGTCCCAATTTTCTGAAATATTCTGTAACATTCAGCGAATTACTTCTTGTTCACTAAATGGTGTCGGCGATTCATCGAAATGCCTTAGACATCACCGACCTGTGCTGCTTTTTGGCAAATTTTATTCTGTAAAATTTGGTGAGCCCGTCTTGGCTTGCCAAATGGGTTCGACGAGTATTCCTGCACAGTTTTATAACTTTGAATTTTTTTTGTTGCATCGAATATATGTGGTTTTGTTTTGAAGGAATGGCTAGACCAAAAGTTGTTGGATGGAATCAACTGCCGTGGAAGTGGGTAAGACATATTATTATCAATGAGGAGGTTGCTTCCTCCCGGAATGCACCGGCAAAACTTCCTCCGGCTGGGAAAAAGGAAAAGGAAAAGGAAAGGGGCATGTTATACCCACACCAGTGAAGGGGAGTTTAGATAGCGAAGGCGTCTATGCCAATCACCTCACCACTTCTGAGAGTGAGGGTCATTCAGGGAATGGTTCTCCAGCCTCTATTTATGAGCTAGAAGATGATCAACTCCTATGGGTTAGGAGAGTGAAGCTACAATCCGGTCACTGAACATATTAAAGGCTGAGGGTTTGAGGACCATTCTTGAAGAAAAGAGGTTGTCTACAAACGGAGTAGTACACTAGTACCCGAAAGTGTGCAACACCATTAAGATCCATAGGTTCGAGATCTTTACCAAGCCCTGAGGCTCATACATTCCTACTTGGGTACATATGTTCTACTCAGCATACAGAGAGCTGGTACCAAAGGGAAAGAAAAATGCCAGTGCATTCAAACCAATTGACTATGTGGTAGTTCGGGGAAAGAAGGTCAAATGTAGAAGTATCGATATCAAGGAGGTGTTGGGATGTACAACGAACGTCATGCACTGTTGCATAGATAAAATCCAAAAGAATACCCTAGATGATTTAAAGGGTTGGTTGGCACCCCTGATTTTAGATGTGACACCGAGGTGTATTGAGGCTAGTGCACCTATTGAGAAGAAGGACCTGAACCTGGCTGCCAGATATTGGTTTGGGTTCATCTCTAGCACATTGATTCCTTCGCAAAATAAGTCGATTCTCTGGCATCCAAAGGCTGCGTGTTTGGGCTGCATCATGGATCAGGAGAGACTGAATCTAGGTTTGATCGTAGAGCATGAGATGGCCATGAGGTCCAAATACAATCAGACTTCTCTTACGTTTCTTGTGTTGATTACTGAACTGTGTAGGTGGGCCCGTGTTCTGATGATTGTAAAGATGAATATGGAAGTGACTCCCACTTTCTCTACTAACTTCCAACAGATCAAGGCCGAGTATATGAGGGATGAGGCAGATCGAAGGAGAGCTGCACCGGCAGATACATCCCCGGTAGTTGATGTTATATGTTGCCGACGGAGGCAATACTTCCCCTTTCGATCAGTGAGCCTATACGTACCTCTAGTCCCTCTACTTCTTCCCCTCTTGGTTTGTCTACTGTACCCCATCCTACTTTATACTGCTGCTTCCTCCGGACCCCTTATCACCCAGCCCATGCTATACAAAGTAGGCCATCTGGCTCAGTATGTGATATGCGTGCCTACGGGGTAGAGGTCGTTGTGCCTGGACTGATCAAGCGTGCAATTGCTGCTGTGTTGGCCCCGATTAGGGCTGAGCTAAGGGAGAACAGGAAGTAAATAGAGGCTCACAGATTTGCACTAGATACCCTTACGGTGAGGGTAGAGGCTTGTGAGCAGGGCCGGGGTGATTCTGATGTTGTGACGCCTTGAAGATAAATATGGTAGGGCTGAGGAAGGATGTGGACAAGCTAAAGTCCATTGATCTATCGATGCTATTCGGCACAGTTGAGATCCCCGACGTCCAAAGTGTAGAGTCCCTGACCAGTTTCGAGGTTGAGGGTGAGTTTGAGGATGATAAAGATGAGGAGGAGATGGGTGTTCGTGACGCAGCAGTGTACGATGATTTGGAGGACCTTGAGGTTTGATGATCCAGTCCGTGGTAGAGGCTTTCTTGCGACATACCTCGATGGTGGTCTCCAGTGAAGGAAAGGATAAAGATGAGCCGGGCAATTATGCCCCGGCAGATGGAGTCACCGACATGCAGAGTTCACCCAAGCTTAGGCTGGCGGGAAGATAATTTTGAATCTCTTTCTCTTATTTTTAGATTGTTTTTATTGTTTTTGAGCATTTGAGGACAATTGCTTGTTTAGGTTGGCGGGTGAGGTATTTCCATACCCACCTCTTTTGGGCTATTTTATGGATACTCTTTGGTTTGTGATTGTTTTATTTATGGTTGCCGGCTTTGGTTTATATATATATTGTTTGTGATCCATTGTGTTGGTCCTCTATTTTAAAATGTTGTACTGTTGGCTTTGAATCGATTTTAAAATAAAAAAATGCCACCTCTTGAATGTGGTTATTCTCTTGCATTTTTGAGTGACAGTTGTTATCAATACTGATGACTTGAATAGTGCTCTCAATTGAATGATATGAGTATACGGCTTCGATGAGGCAAATTGAGTTACATAAGGCATATGTGAACTCCTAGCATCTGATTGTGACTAATCGATTGTTGAGTTGAGCTCTTGGGATGATCGTTGAACGCTAGCTGAAAGTTGTAGGGTCTTGTTTGATGATTATGTCGAATGCCATGTGGGGTGAGTTTGTCTTGAAATATGTGCTTGGTAATACCTAGAACTTGCCTCATTAGTCTAATTGATTGATGTAAGCAAGTGATTGAGATGATCTTAGGCACAACTCATGAAGAGTGAACCAAAAATTGATCTTATACCTCTTTGTGACCACCTTGTGAAGTGTGAACCTAGCTTGGCCCCATTTGAGCCTATCCTTTTCTTTGGAAGAAACTTTAACAACTTTGACCTCTTTGTCCCACCACCTATAACCTTCATGAAGTATTGATTCGTTTGAATAGCCAGCTTAAGCCAAAAGCCTAAGTTGGGGGTGTGGTGTAAAAGAAGGAAAATCAAGAAGTGTAAAAAATTGCCTTCGAAGGATCATGTTGAAAAAGAGAAATGGGGTAGCCAATGAGTCATGCTTAAATGAACATAGGGTGGATTATGAACATCATATAGTGTGAAAGAGAAGGAGAAAAAGTGAAATGCAGCCCATATTTCATGAAGGTAGGAATCACTAAACCAAAATAATCATAACATTACACTCAACCCCATTACAAGCCTTAAAAGACCTTTGTGATCTTCAGTGAGCTGAAAATAATGTTGATTGAAAAATAAGGGCAAGCCTATGGGTAAAGTCATGCATGTGTTGATCTTTGGGATTGTGAGAGTTGTATTTGATTCCGAAATTCTAAATTGTTGATAAGTTTTGTGTGAGTAAGGAATAATTCTTGGTGTGATGGCATTTGAATGTGTTTGTTGAGCTTGAACTTGCATTTGAAGCAAGAATTAGGATCTTGAGTTCTATTTGATAATGGTTAGTTATAGTTTGAAACTTAGAGTGCACAATTGAACATTGCATGCATAGTTTAAGCCTCTTATGTGCATTCATGTTGAGTCTTGAGTAGCACTATTTGTAGACATCCTTACTGAGCTGATTGACCTAGTGTTTTACTTGAGGACAAGCAAAAGTTTAGGTTGGGGTGTTGATGAGTCTAGGATTTTAACTCATTTAGGGCTTGTTTTTCATAGAATTAGTGTCCTCGATGCCTATTTTGTGCTCCAAACTGATGTTTCAATGTTAATTTGTAGATAAAAGGCAAAAGAGCAAGGCAAGGACATTACCGGGCAAAAAAGAGCGGAAAAGATGAAAAAGGCTGAAGATAGTGAAAGCTGAGAATCACCAAAGCCACTCAGCGACTCACCGAGTTGCACTTCAGTTCGCCTAATGTTCCAAAATGCCAGCACTGGGGAGAAGCCAAATTGGTGATGGATTTGGACCTTCGGCGAACCGCCGAATGGATCGACAATAGAGAATTTGATCACCTAAGGTTAAAGGGTCTGGAAAATGAAGAGTCAAGGCAAATCGGCGACAGAGAAGAGCAATTGGTGCATCGCCGAATGGGTCGGTGATACTCTACTAACTCCGCTCAGTGACCATGAAGGTCAAAATCTGAAAGCATATAAATTGTTTTTCAGAAAGAGAAAAGAGCATTTTGAAGTACCGTGAGGAAATTCTGAGTGATCCTACATTGCTTTTCTTAGTTTTTAGGAGTTTTCTAGTAGATTTTAAAGTGGGTTTTGGATTTGAAGCTACATTGAAGCATTTTAAAGATTCAAATATTAATACCAAGCCAATGGAAAATGCAATTGGAATTGATTTCTTACTTTTTATGATGCGTGGCTAAAACCACATTCTTGGGGGTTTGATTATGTGATTGATTGTCTTAATTAGCCCATGGGTGTTAGTAATTACTGATTTAATTGTTGTTTTGAAGTGGGTTCGATTGGTAATTGTGTTTTAAATTATGAATTGTAGTCGCAAATGAAGTTGTAGATTAGTATTTTATGCTTGCTCGAGAGAGAGGTTTAAGAATTAAGATTACCATTTGATGATTGTAGTAATTGGGTTATTGTGGGTTCAGCTCGAGAGGGTGAATATTAATTCGATCATACTTATCTAGCTCGAGAGAGTAGATAAATTGAGGTTTTGGGTTTTTCATAGCATGATGCTTGTTGAGGTTCTAGAGAACTCACTCGATTCGTGCTTGTAACACCCCGAAAATCTAACGACCTAAACTAGAGCCTAACTCGTAGTCTAATGTCCTATATAGGATTAATATGAGGATTTGAGCCTTAAAATAACTTCCCTAAGTTAGTGTTAAGGTGTTAGTGCTTAAACGTCAAGGCATGATCCCCTAGGAGCACCCCAAGGGTCCTTGAGGAGAACCCAAGGGAAGGTCCAAAAAGCTGTAAAATACAGGATGAACCACGATTGGGCACCCACCAGTCGTGGGTTGAACCACGCTCCGTGGTTAGAAGGCATGAGTCGAGACTTAGTCTCCCCAAGTTTGTCCCCCAATTAACCCTCTCTGATCCAAACCACGCCCATACAGGACGGGCTGTGGTCCCATCAATGATCCGTGGATGGGGTCCGTGGATCACCCACTTGCAAAAGTTGGTTTGGGTTCGGCAAAGGGAGGGTGTTTTTGTAAATTCTATTTTATTTAATTAAGGGTAGGAACAGTTATTATTAGTTATTTTAGGTATATCTAAGTACTTTTAACTATTAAACAACCCTTTAACCTCTGATAAATCACAAACTCAAAACAAAAATCAACTTCCCTCCCAAAAATATTTCTCTCTCTAAGAAGAACACATCCATTGAAGAACAAGGTCAAGGTCAAACTAGGGGTTCAAGAACAAGTCTTTGCTCATCACTTTCTTCTGGAATTCGATCTAAGGTATTGATGCTCTTCATTCTTGGGTAGCTATCTCCCAAGAAGTCCCTTCAAAGTATGTTTTTAAGACTTCCAAAACCTAGGGTTTCATCTAGTCATGGGTTTTCTTCCAAAATGATTTCTATTGTTTAATTATGATTGAAATATTATTTATGGTTAGATTAATGGTTGTTGGATTTTGATGAAAATCTCCCTTGGATCCATGATTTCCCCTTCTTCCTAAATTGTGAACTATGTATGGCTTGATTGATGATGAGAGCTTGACAATTGATTATGCTTACATTGATTATGTTGTTGAATCATGAAATTCCCCTATCTAATGTGATCATTCTTGAAGTTAAGGTTGATCTTGATTCTTAGCCTTGAAGGGCAATAACTAGGGTTTATATATGTTGATGAAGATTGTATATGAATTCATGATTTACATGTATAATGATGATCCTATGACTTGTGTAATTGTGGTATTGATGTGAGATCCTTCTTCCCTATACCCTTAAACTTGATTATGCATGAAGTATGTATGTATGTTATAATAAGCTTGTTGTGTTGATTGAAAGGCTATTCTCATGAAACAATATGAATGTTGTGTGAAAGGTTTACTCACATGTTGATGCTTTTAAGGTTGAAAGGATATTCTCACCTAATGAATCTATGAGCTCTTATGGTATTATGTTGGTTGGGTGCCTAGTGCATTCTCTTGACATCAACTTAAGTAAAGACTTAACATGACCATTAAAGGGAATTATGCTTAGCACCGAGCAGATATGAACAATGAGATGGAAGCTTTTACATTTAGCAAGTCCAGTTTCCCAACGTATGTTCTCTCATGGGATGGAAATCATTTACGCTAGTAGTCCGGGTTTCTAATAGCAATCCCCATATCCCATAACTATGTGCCCACATAGGTCTTTAGCTAGTGGATCCACCTAAAAGCTATTATGAAAGTTCTACCTTAGGCAAGTAGGACACCTCTTTTCGGTGTGGGGGTAAAACACTGGATTCCATGTGGCTCACATGGTCTATGTCAGTTAAGGCTAAACTGACCTATATGATATGACTACGAACTATGATAGGAACATGGACTTTAATTATGACTTCTTGAGAGGTACTACTTAGTATGAGTGAGGGTATGGGACTTCGTTTATGCATTGCACAAATAGGCTTGAAGAGGGGTTATGGTGAGGTTCTCTTATGTTATGATGACTTATGAATTATGTATGAAAGGTATATATCAATGCTAAGGTTGACTTTACTTGATACAAGCTATGAACATGAACGAATCCTTACTTATGTATGTTGGTTATGAATGAGGTAAAAATAAGATAGGTATTTTGTTGGTAGCCTAAATGTGATACTTAGCGTTTGGTAGGGTTATGGGATCTTACCTTTGCATTGCACTAGTATGTCTTTGGGTTGCTTGAATGTTGGTTTGGCTTATGTTTCTTCATGAATGTGCATAATGGTTTTTAAACTTGATAAAGGCATGATTTCAACTATATGTATTAAGGATTTTGTGCATCGCTTCCATACTTAGTACATTATTTGTACTAATCCATATTTTATACATTCTATGAGTGTAGGTTTCGGTCGTTGAGAAGTACTACTTTCTTCAAGTGAAGCTTGGATTGACTATTCCCTAAGCTTGGTGAGTCCTCAAGTTCGAGGACAAGATGTTATTGTTTCTAGTTTCTATTGTATTTTGTACTTTGATACTACTATTGATGAAAGGGCTTTTGACCCTATTTGTACTCTTTATGTACTAGATGGTGATTGAGACAAGTCTAGATTTGTATTTTCGCTTATGAAAATGAAGTTGAACTTCAATTGTAAAAGTTTTATTTTTTTCTGCATTATTCTATGTTATGATGTTATGATTATGCTAAGGGCTTGTATGAGACCCCTTCGGGGTCAAGTACGCCGTGTTACGTCTAGGGGGTACCCTTGGGTCGTAACAAACTTGGTAATCAGAGCACAAGGTTTAGAATGATTCTAGGATGATGTATTCTGAACCACGTCTAGTAAAGTCTTGTTCATAAGTGTGAAGCGTGCCACACTTATGAATGAGAGGCTATAAGATGTTTAGGAATGTTCACTTCTTTCATTACTCTTTAGTCGTGCTTGGAGTCCTAACTCTATGAAGTCCTTTTCCTAAACCTTCTCTTGTGATTTTAGGCAACGAATAGAAGAAGAGGAAATGCAAGGAGGACGCAAGAGGAGAATGTCAATGAGGGAGCTCCTCCCCAAGCTCCTCAAGAAAATGAAGCTCTTAATGAAGAGGGGGCTATGACTAATGTGGATATAAGGTCGACTCTACAAACATTGACTCATGTTTTGACGACTCAAGTCACTAGGGATGCTAGAGCTCATGAGAATCTCAATGCAAGTACAACCGCTTCAAGGATTAGGGATTTCACAAGAATGAATTCCCCTACATTATATGGATCCAAAGTGGATGAAGACCCACAAGGGTTTATTGATGAAGTATTTAAGGTGCTTGATGCTATGGTTGTGTCTCCAAGAGAGAAGGCGGAACTAGCCGCCTACCAATTGAAAGATGTGGCTCAAGTATGGTATGAACAATGGAAGGATGAGAGAACCGTGAGAGCAGTCCAGTTGATAGGGGAGTTTTCGAGTCGGCCTTCCTTGATAGGTTTTTTCCACTAGAGTTGAGGGAGAGAAAGATGCAAGAATTCATCAACCTTTGCCAAGGAAGTATGAGTGTGAAGGAGTATAGCCTTAAGTTCATCCAATTGTCTAAATATGCTCCAACCTTAGTGGTGGACTCTAGGGCCAAGATGAACAAATTTGTTATGGGGATATCCGACTTGGTAGTCAATAAATGTCATTCGGCAATGCTCATTCCAGGTATGAATATTTCATGTCCTGTGGTTTATGCCAAGCAAATTGAGGAACAAAAGCTCAAGCAAGTGAATAGAGAAGGAAAGAGTGCAAGGACCGATGATGGAAATTTTTCCAAGGGTAAATTTGAGGTTCAAGGTAAACCAAGGTTCAAGAAGAGGTTTTCTAACCAAGGATCCTATAGCACTCCAAGGGTCAACAAATATAGGGTTTCTAACCCTAAGCCACAAGGAGGTAATAGTGGTAGCTCTTATGTTGGTAGGCCTAATTGTGCAAAGTCTAGTAAGAAGCATGAAGGCAAGTGCCTAGTGGGCATGGATGGTTGCTTTAGTTGTGGGAAGAGTGGTCATATGAAGAGAGATTGTCCCATGCTAAAGGTTCAAGGGAGAGAGGGCAAGCAAGTCCCTCCAAGTGGCTCAAATTTTGATGCTCCCCAGAAGAACCGCTTCTATGCTCATCAATCCCAAGGTGACCAACAGAGCTCACCAGATTTTGTTACGGGTATGTTTCAAGTCTTTTCCATTGATGTTTATGCATTATTAGACCCCAGTCCACTTTATCATTTTTTACACCTTTTGTGGCTATGAAATTTGAAATGCTCCCCAAAGAGTTACTAGAACGTTTTTCGGTGTCTACCCCGGTTGGTGACTTGGTAGTGGCAAAAAGAGTCTATAGGAGTTGTCCTATTTCTTTGTCTCATCAAGTCACTTTGGTTGATTTGGTATAATTAAACATGCTTGATTTTGATGTAATTTTGGGCATGGATTGGTTGCATGCCTGTTATGCTTCAATAGATTGTAGGATACGTGTGGTCAAATTTCAATTTCCAAAAGAGCCAATTTTAGAGTGGAAAAGGGGGGATTCTATTCCTAGAGGTCAATTTGTTTCATGTCTAAAAGCTAGAAAAATGATCTCCAAGGGGTGCATGTATCATATAGTTAGGGTTATGGATGTTGAGTCCAAGGTCCGTTCTTTAGAGTCGGTCCCCGTGGTGAGTGATTTTCCGGAAGTCTTTCCCAATGACTTACCTGGCATTCCACCCAAAGGGAAAATAGACTTTGGCATTAATCTTTGGCCGGATACACAACCCATATCTATCCCTTTCTATATAATGGCTCCGGCCAAATTGAAAGAGTTGAAGGAGAAACTCAAGGACTTGTTAGAGAAGGGCTTTATTCAGCCAAGAATATCTCCATGGGGTACTCCGGTATTGTTTGTGAAGAAGAAAGATGGGTCCCTTAGGATGTGTATTGTGTACCGCGAATTGAACAAGGTCACTATAAAGAATAAGTATCCACTTCCTAGGATTGACAATTTTTTTGATCAACTCCAAGGGGCTAACCATTTCTCCAAAATAGATCTTCATTTGGGTTACCATTATCTAAGGGTAAGAGGATGTGATATTCCTAAGATAGCCTTTAGGACCCGGTACGGTCACTACGAATTTGTGGTTATGTCTTTTGGGTTAACAAATTCCCCGACGGCATTAATGGACCTAATGATTAGGGTATTTAGGCAATATCTTGATTCATTTTTTTATCATTTTTATTGACGATATTTTGATCTATTCGAGAAGTGAGGGTGAACATATGGATTATTTGAGGATTCTATTACAAGTCCCTAAAGATCACAAATTGTATGCAAAGTTTAGCAAGTGTGAGTTTTGGCATAGATCGGTTGCCTTCCTTGGTCATATTGTGTCGGGTATGGTTATTGAGGTAGATCCTAAGAATACGGATGTGGTCAAGAGTTATCCTAGACCTCTATCTCCTACTGATATTAGAAGTTTCTTGGGTTTGGCCGATTACTATAGGAGGTTTGTTGAGGGTTTTTCCTCCATTGCTTCTCCGTTGATGGCTTTGACTCAAAAGAAAGCTAAGTTTGTGTGGTCGGAGGCTTGTGAGAAAAGCTTCCAAGAATTGAAAGATAGGCTTACATCCGCTCTCGTGTTGACCTTACCGGAGGGTACCGATGGGTTTATGGTTTATTGTGACGCTTGTCGAGTGGGTTTGGGATGTGTCCTTATGCAACATGGTAAAGTGATTGCCTATGCTTCAAGGCAACTCAAGATCCATGAGAAGAATAATCTGACTCATGATTTTTAATTTTTTAATTAGTGGTGGTAGTGTTTGCTTTGAAAATATGGAGACATTACTTATATGGGGTCCATGTAGATGTGTTTATCGACCACAAGAGTCTTCAATATGTGTTTAGCCCAAAAGACTTGAATCTCCGAAAAAGAAGGCAGTTAGAACTTTCAAAGGATTATGACATGAGTGCCCTTTACTACCCCTGCAAAGCTAATGTAGTTGCGGATGCCCTTAGTAGATTGTCCATGGGTAGTGTGGCTCATGTAGAAGATGAGAAGAAGGAATTGGTTCGTTATGTGCATAGGTTGTCCCGGTTAGGTGTCCAACTAGTGGATTCCACCAAGGGTGGATTCATGGTCCATCATAGTTCTGAATCGTCCTTTGTGGTTGATGTGAAGTCTAAACAACACCTTGATCCCATATTAATGAAGTTGAAAGAATCAGTTCTCAATAAGTCTGTTGAGGCTTTCTCCTAAGGGGGAGATGGGGTGGTTAGTTACCAATGTAGATAATGTGTTCCGGATATTGATGGATTAAGAGAGCAAATTTTAGAAGAGGCCCATGGTTCGCGGTACTCTATTCATCCGGCAACCACCAAGATGTACCGTGACCTACGGGAAGTCTTTTGGAAGAATGGTATGAAGAAGGATATAGCGGGTTTTGTGGCCAAGTGTCCGAATTGCCAACAAGTTAAGGCCGAACATCAAAGGCCCGGAGGGTTGTCCCAAAATGTAGATATTCCCACTTGGAAGTGGGAGGATGTGAATATGGATTTTATTGTGGGGTTGCCTCGTACTCGAAGGCAACATGGTTCTATTTGGGTCATTGTTGATAGGATGACAAAATCAGCCCACTTTATTCCCATCAAGACTTCATTTTCGGCGGAAGACTATGTCAAGTTGTACATCAATGAGATAGTGAAGTTGCATGGGATCCCCTCATCTATCATTTCGGATCGGGGTACTCAATTTACTTCACATTTTTGAAAGGCATTCCAAAAAGGACTTGGTACCAATGTTAAACTTAGCACCACTTTCCACCCTCAAACGGATGGTCAATCGGAACAGACCATTCAAACCTTAGAGGACATGTTTGATAGATTTCAAAAGTAGTTGGGTTGACCATCTCCCATTGATTGAGTTTGCCTACGACAATAGTTACCACTCAAGCATTGCCATGGCTCCGTTTGAAGTCCTTTATGGTAGGAACTGTAGATCTCCAGTTGGTTGGTTTGAAGTAGGTGAATTTTCTCTAATTGGTCCTGAACTATTTTATGAGGCCATTGAAAAAGTTTGACTCACTAAAGAGGTTGAAGACTGCCCAAAGTCGGCAAAAGTCTTATGTCGATGTTAGACAGAGGGATCTTGAATTTTAGGTTGGTGATTGGGTCTACTTGAAAATCTCACCTATGAAAGGTGTGATGAGGTTTGGTAAAAAGGGGAAGCTTAGTCTCCGGTATGTGGGCCCTTATCAAATATTGAAGCGTATTGGGGAAGTTTTCTATGAATTAGACTTGCCAAATGAATTGGCTCCAGTTCACCCGGTATTTCATGTTTCTATGCGTAAGAAGTGCATTGGTGATCCGGTATCTATCCTTCCTTTAGAGGGTTTAAGATTTGATGAGAATCTTTCTTATAAAGAGGTCCCGGTGGAAATTTTGGACCGGCAAGTTAAAAGGTTAAGAGGTTAAGAAATAAAGAGGTAGTTTCCGTTAAAGTCTAATGGAGGAATCACTTAGTTGAGGGTGCTACATGGGAGGCCGAGGCGGATACGAAGTCCCGTTATTCTCATCTTGTTGCTTCTACTCCTATCCAAACATGAGGTAAGTAGTTTTCTTGAGTTTGGTGTTTTTGGAAGTCATTTGTGCTGTAAGTGTTCTTTTTTATTTCCTTATGATATGCATGTTCTTGTGAGAATTCATATTTAGCATATCTTGAGTTTTCATGATTTATGTCCCTTATGTTGATTTGTATTTTAGTATGATGGTTGCATAGTTGGCTTCATGAGGTGAATTGATGAAATACTTAGTTATATTTTGATGATATGGCATGTTGGCTCCATATTGTTATGTTGAGCTTGCTTTTAGTTGGAGAAAGTAGGTCCTCCTATGAACATGATTTATGTTGTATTTCATGCATATTGGATTGGTAGATTTATTTCTTACTTATATTGCATGGGCCATGTTGTGAAATGATGTTGAAGTTTCCTTCTTTTGAATAGTGCATGAGGTGAATAGTGCATTGATACGTTTTGCAAATTTTTGATGTTTCATGTGTGTTGGGCTGTTAGTCTTGAGTTTCTAACCTAGTTTGGTGTCAAGATCATCATTCGAGAATGAATGTTCCCAAGGGGGAGATAATGTAACACCCCGGAAATCTAACGACCTAAGCTAGAGCCTAACTCGTAGTCTAATGTCCTAAATAGGATTAATATGAGGATTTGAGTCTTCAAATAACTTTCGTAAGTTAGTATTAAGGTGTTGGTGCCTAAACGTCAAGGCATGACCCCCTAGGACCCCCCCCCAAGGGTCCTTGAGGAGGACCCCAGGGAAGTTCCAGAAAGCTATAAAATACAGCATGAACCACGATTGGGCACCCACGAGTCGTGGGTGGAACCACGCTCCGTGGTTAGGAGGCGTCGATCGAGACTTAGTCTCCCCAAGCTTGTCCCCCAATTCACCCTCTCTGATCCAAACCATGCCCATGCAGGATGGGTCGTGGTCCCATCCACGATCCGTGGATGGGGTCCGTGGATCACCCACCTGCAAAAGCTGGTTTGGGTTTGTCTAAGGGAGGGGTGTTTTCATAAATTCTATTTTAATTAATTAAGGGTAGGGACGGTTATTATTAGTTATTTTAGGTATATTTAAGTACTTTTTACTATTAAACAACCCTTTAACCTCTCGTAACTCACAAACTCAAAACAAAAATCAACTTCCCACCCAAAAATATTTCTCTTTAAGAAAAACACCTCCATTGAAGAACAAGGTCAAGGTCAAGCTAGGGGTTCAAGAACAAGTCTTTCCTCATCAATTTCTTTTGGAATTCAACCTAAGGTATGGATGCTCTTCATTCTTGGGTATCTGTCCCCCAAGAAGCCCATTCAAATTACGTTTTTAAGACTTCAAAAAGCTAGGGTTTCATCCAGTCATGGATCTTCTTCCAATAAGATTTGTATTATTTAATTATGGTTTATTATGATTGATTAAGATTATTTATGGTTAGATTAATGGCTAATTGTTGTATTTTGATGAAAATCTCCCATGGACCCATGATTTCCCCTTCTTCCTAAATCGTGAACTATGTACGGCTTGATTTATGATGAGAGCTTGACAATTAATTATGTTGCTGAATCATGAAATTCCCCTATATAATGTGATAATTCTTGACTTTAGGGTTGATATTGATTACTAGCCTTAAAGGGCAATAACTAGGGTTTATATATGTTGATGAAAATTGTATATGAGTTCATGATTTACATAGATAATGATGATCCTATGACTCGTGTAATTGAGGTATTGATGTGAGATCCTTCTTCCCTATACCCTTACACTTGATTATGCATGAAGTATGTATGTATGTTATGATAAGCTTGTTGTGTTAATTGAAAGGCTCTTCTCATGAAACACTATGAATGTTGTGTGACAGGTTTACTCACATGTTGATGCTTCTAAGGTTGAAAAAACATTCTCACCTAATGAATCTATGAGCTCTTATGGAATTAGGTTGGTTGGGTTCCTAGTGCATTCTCTTGTGAACATGAACTTAAGTAAAGACTTAATATGACCATAACTATGTGCCCACACAGGTCTTTAGCTATTGGATCAACTTAAAAGCTATTATGAAAGTTCTACCCTAGGCAAGTAGGACACCTCTTTTCGGTGGGGGGTAGAACACCGGATTCCATATAGCTCAAATGGTTTATGTCGATTAAGGCTAAACTTCCCTATGTGATATGAATACGAACTATGATTAGAACATGGACTTTAATTATGACTTCTTGAGAGATACTACTTAGTATGAGTGAGGGTATGGGACTTCACTTATGCATTGCACAAGTAGGCTTTAAAAGGGGTTATGGTGAGGTTCTCTTATGAAATGATGACTTATGAATTATGTATGAAAGGTATGTATGAATGTTAAGGTTGACTTTACTTTATACAAGCTATGAACATGAATGATTCCTTACTTATGTATGTTGGTTATGATTGAGGTAAAATTAAGATATGTATGTTGTTTGTAGCCTAAATATGATACTTAGCGTTTGGTAGGGTTATGGGATTTTACCTTTGCATTGCACTAGTATGGCTTTGGGTTGCTTATATGTTGGTTTGGCTTATGTTTCTGCATAAATGTACATAATGGTTTTTAAACTTGATAAAGGTATGATTTCAGCTAAATATCCCTTTTATGCATGTTTTAAGGATTTTGTGCATGGCTTCCATACTTAATACATTAATTGTGCTAAACCATATTTTCTATATTCTATGAGTGTAGGTTCCGGTCGTTGAGAAGTACTACTTTTTTCAAGTGAAGCTTGGGTTTACTATTCCCTAGGCTTGGTGAGTCCTCAAATTCCAGGACAAGATGCTATTGTTTCTATTGTATTTTCTACTTTGAGACTACTATTGATGTAAAGGGATTTTGACCCAATTTATACTCTTTATTTACTAGATGTTGATTGAGACAAGTCTAGATTCATATTTTCACTTATGAAAAAGAAATAGAACTTCAATTGTAAAACTTTTAATTTTTTCCGCATTATTCTATGTCTTAATGTTATAATTATGCTAAGGGCTAGTATGCGACCCCTTCGGGGTCAAGTACGCCATGTTACGTCCAGGGAGTACCCTTGGGTCGTGAAAAACTTGGTAATCAGAGCACAAGGTTTAGAGTGATTCTAGGATGATGTCTCATGAACCACGTCTAGTAGAGTCTGGTACATAAGTGTGAAGCGTGCCACACTTATGAATAAGAGGCTATAAGATGTTTAGGAACTTTCATTTATATCATTACTCTTTAGTCGTGCTTTGAGTCCTAACTATATGAAGTCCTTTTCCTAACCCTTCTCTTGTGATTTTAGTCAATGAATACAATAAGAGGAAATGCAGGGAGGACGCAAGAGGAGAATGTCAATGAGGGAGTTCCTCCCCAAGATCCTTAAGCTCCTAATGAAGAAGGGGCTTTGACTAATGTGGATATAACGTCAGCTCTCCAAACATTGACTCCTGTTTTGACGACTCAAGTCACTAGGGATGATAGAGCTCATAAGAATCCCAATGCAAGTACTACCGCTTCAAGGATTAGGGATGTCACAAGAATGAATACCCATAATATCTATGGCTCCAAAGTGGATGAAGACCCACAAGGGTTTATTGATGAAGTGTTTAACGTGCTTAATGATATGGGTGTGCCTCCAACAGAGAAAGCGGCACTAGCCACCAACCAATTGAAAGATGTGGCTCAGGTATGGTATAAGAAATGGAAGAATGAGAGAACCGTGAGAGCAGGTCCAATTGATTGGGGAGTGTTCAAGTCGGCCTTCCTTGATAGGTTTTTTCCACTAGAATTGAGGGAGAGAAAGATGCAAGAATTCATCAACCTTCGCCAAGGAGGTATGAGTATGAAGGAGTATAGCCTTAAGTTCACCCAATTGCTAAATATGCTAAATATGCTCAAACCTTAGTGGCGGACTCTAGGGCCAGGATGAACAAATTTGTTATGGGGATATCCGACTTGGTAGTCAATGAATGTCGTTTGGCAATGCTTATTCCAAGTATAAATATTTCACGTCTTATGGTTCATGCCGAGCAAATTGAGGAATAAAAGCTCAAGCAAGTGAATAGTGAAGTAAAGAGGGCAAGGACCGATAATGGGAATTATTCCAAGGGTAAGTTTGAGGTTCAAGGTAAACCAAGGTTCAAGAAGAGGTTTTCTAATCAAGGCTCCTCTAGCACTCCAAGGGTCAACAAAGATAGGGTGTCTAACCCTAAGCCACAAGGAGGTAATAGTGGTAGCTCTTATGTTGATAGGCCTAATTGTGCAAAGTGTGGTAAATAGCTTGAAGGCAAGTGCCTAGTGGGCACGGATGGTTGCTTTAGTTGTGGGAAGAGCGGTCATATGAAGAGAGATTGTCCCATGCTAATGGTTTAAGGGAGAGAGGGCAAGCAAGTCCCTCCAAGTGGCTCAAATTTTGATGGTCCCAAGAAGAACCGCCTCTATGCTCTTCAATCCCGAGGTGACCAACAGAGCTCACCGAATGTTGTTACGGGTATGTTGCAAGTATTTTCCATTGATGTTTATGTATTATTAGACCCTGGTGCCATGTTATTATTTGTTACTCCTTTTGTGGCTATGAAATCTGAAGTGCTCCCCGAAGAGTTACTTGAACCTTTTTCGACTTCTACCCCGGTTGGTGACTCGGTAGAGATAAAAAGAGTCTATAGGAGTTGTCCTATTTCTTTGTCTCATAAAGTTACTTTGATTGATTTGGTAGAATTAGTTATTCTTGATTTTGATGTAATTTTGGGCATGGATTGGTTGCAAGCATGTTATGCTTCAATAGATTGTAGGACCCATGTGGTCAAATTTCAATTTCCAAAAGCGCCAATTTTAGAGTGGAAATGCGGGAGTTCTATTCCTAGAGGGGAATTTGTTTCATGTCTAAAATCTATAAAAATAATCTCCAAGGGGTGCATGTATCATATTGTTAGGGTTATGAATGTTGAGTCCAAGGTCCCTTCTTTAGAGTCGGTCCCCGTAGTGAGTGAGTTTCCAGAAGTCTTTCCTGACGTCTTACCCGGCATTCCTCCCGAACGGGAAATAGACTTTGGCATTGATCTTTTGCTGGATACACAACCCATATCTATCCCTCCCTATAAAATGACTCCGGCCGAATTGAAAGAGTTGAAAGAGCAACTCAAGGACTTGTTAGATAAGGGCTTTATTCAACAAAGCATATCTCCATGGGTGTTCCGGTATTGTTTGTGAAGAAGAAAGATAGGTCCCTTAGGATGTGTATTGATTACCGCCAATTGAACAAGGTCACTATAAAGAATAAGTATCCAATTCCTATGATAACCTTCGTTCCAGTACGTGAAACATTGAAGGAAATGGATCAAAAGGCGAGGAAAGGAGCAGTCGGCGAGTCGCCGATCAGTTCCGCGAAGCAGTACTGTACCACCCAATAATCCAGAATGCGAGGATGATAAAGGCAAGACACTGAAGGCGATGGGCTGACCAAAGGGCAGATCGCCGAGTTTATCGACGATCTCGACTAATGTCGCCGAACAATCCTCCGCAGAACAATCTGTGAAAACTATAAATACTATTTAGACAATTGAGTGTGGAACAATTATTATTATTATTTTCACTTTAGAACATACTTTAGCTGATATTTTTCTCTTAAGTTTGGAGAGGGTTTTTGTGGAGAATTGAAGAAAGCAGTTCTTCTTCCCCAAGTTGGAAGTAGGTCTTCTATATTCATTTTCCTTTGCTTAATTCAAGGTTTAATTTCTTATACCTAGTTGATTTAATTATCATGTTAGGTACAATTTCTTATTTCTTGATGTGTGGCTAAAAACCCCATTCTTGGGGTGTGATTTAGCAAATATAGGTTGATATTCTTGTTGGGTCTTGCTTGCTGATAGGTTAGATGTATTTTAATGGTGATTTCACCTAGTGGTTATGGTTTAATCTAAAGGATTTGTAGTTGAAAATACAAATCCACCTATGTGTTTTCGGCTTGCCCGAGAGGGAGGTCACGAAACCAAAACCACTATACTGATGGCCTAAGGAGTAGGTCGACATAAGGTTCAGCCCGAGAGGGTAAGCCCTAGTCCCATATCCTAACACTCAGCTCGAGAGAGTGAGTGGGGTAAGGCGTAGGCTGGTCTTCATGCTGCTAATGGGTGTCCGAGAGAAACACATTTGAAACTGGGTAAGTTGCCTGAGAGGGAACTTATTTCCATTTAAAGCTTAGCGTAGTCACTATTCTTTTGCAAATTTCCTATCGAAAGTATGTACCCAACAATTTATATCAACTTATATTGCGGTCACATCCCAAGAACCTTTTCCCATACTTGATTTTCTTATTTATTTTGTTGTTTGAGTACTTGTTACAAAACCCCTTTGATATTTCACACTTTTGTGTCACCCCCTTTAATTTACTATGTTTTTGTTCGTTAATATCTTTAGGTATGACTAGTTAGAAGGCCAGTGATTTCCGACCATTGAAATCGGTTATAGGCAAGGAAGTAGAATGTCATAGCAAACACATAAATGTTGTATTGGGACGACCGCTGCACTCGGTACTTCCCTACCATGGGTTACCCATTGTCCCAACAGATACATCTCCAAAGGTCGATGTTAATGCATTACCAGCAGAAACACCTTCGCATACTCCGGCCTCTAAGCCATCAGGTATACCTAATCCTCCCTTATCTTCCTCACAGGCCCCAGGTGTTTCGTCATCAGCCCAGCCTTCTAGGATCACTCAGGCCATGATCCTGAAAATGGGATGGCTAGCCTACTCAACGGATATTAGGGCGACACGATTAGAGAGATCCATTCCAGAGATGATTGATAGTGCCATCTTGACTGCACTAACCCTCGTCAGAAACATTGTTGATGAACTGACTGCCAGAGTCACTGCTTGTGAGAGTAGACAGGGGGAGACACCCGAGGTTTCAGCCTTAACAGCTTAAATAGCCGAGCTGAAGAAGGATGTAGCCTATCTGAAGGCCACCAACTTCGCAGCACTGATGTGAGGAATAGATGACACAGATATCCCTGAAACCTCTGAGATTCCCCCGACCACTCCTGGAGACGTCCAAAATATATATATATATATGAAATGTGGAATAAAGTACGAAGGGAATCGGGTTTCAAGCAATCCATGAAGGAGAATAAAACAAAAAGGGTGATTTAGAAGCAGTAGAAAAAGAATTGATAAAGGAAAAAAAGGAAATTTCTTGAGAATGGCACAACTCACGAGGAAAAAGTCACTAAACCTAAATGACCATACCTTTGCACTCAGCTCCGTTACAAGCCTTAGAAAGACCTTTTTGATCTTGAGTAAGCTGGATCGAAAGTCAATTGGAAAATAAGGCCAAACCTATGGCTGAAAACATGCATTGTTCCTCTTTTTGAGTGTGAGCGTTGTATCTGATTCCTGATCTTAAATTGACTCATATATGTGTGTGAATATGGAATCACTCTTTGTAGGAGGGCATTTAGATATTTTTGTTGAGCATGAACTTGCACAAGTAGCAGGTATTGCGAGCATGAGAATCTTTGGTGATGGTTTGTCACAATTTGAATCTTTGAGTACACAATTGATCTTTGCATAAGTAAATTGAGTCTTGTTGTGTGCATTCATGATTTTGTCTTGTGTAGTACTATTTGAGGCACCCTTTTTGAACAGTTGAACTTGAGTTTGCTTTAGGACAAGCAAAAGTTTAAGTTTGGGGTGTTGATGAGTCCACAAATTGGACTCATTTAGGGCTTTATTTTAATGGAAATAATGTCCTTCAATGCTTGTTTTATCTCAATACCTGATTAAAATGCTGAAGTTTCAGGTATTTGAAGTTTTAGTGGAAGCATGGACACTTAGGCGCAAAACGGAGCAAATAAGGCCGAAAAAATAAGAAATGGAATCCTGCGGATCGCCGAGTTTAACTTGGCGAGTCGCTGAAATGACATGAACCCCCCTTCGTTCCAGTACGCAAAGCCTTGAAGGAAATGGATCAAAAGGCGAGGAAAGGAGCAGTCGACGAGTCGCTGATCAGTTCCGCGAAGCACTACTGTACCGCCCAATGATACAGAATGTGAGGATGCTAAAGGAAAGTTACTGAAGGCAATGAGCTGACCAAAGGGCGGATCGTCGAGTTTATCGGCGATCTCAACTAATGTCGCCGAACAATCCTCCGCAGCACAATCTGTGAAAACTATAAATTCTATTTAGACTTGAAGAAAGGAGTTCTTCTTCCCCAAGTTGGAAGTGGGTCTTCTATATTCATCTTCCTTTTCTTAATTCAAGGTTTAATTTCTTATACCTAGTTGATTTCATTATCATGTTAGGTATAATTTCTTATTTCTTGATGTGTGGCTAAAGACCCACATTCTTGGGGTGTGATTTAGCAAATATGGGTTGACATTCTTGTTAGGTCTTTCTTGCTGATAGGTTAGATGTATTTTAATGGTGATTTCACCTAGTGGTTGTGGTTTAATCTAAAGGGTTATTAGTTGTAAATACAAAGCCACCTATGTGTTTTTGGCTTGCCCGAAAGGGAGGTCACGAAACCAAAACCATTAGACTGATGGCCTAAGGAGTGGGTCGACATGAGGTTCAGCCTGAGAGGGTGAGCCCTAGTCCCATATCCTAACACTCAGCTCGAGAGAGTGAGTGGGGTAAGGCGTAGGCTGGTCTTCATGCGACAAATGGGTGTCCGAGAGGAACGCATTTGAAATGGGCTAAGTTGCCCGAGAGGGAACTTATTTCCATTGAAAGCTTAGCATAGTCACTATTCTTTTGCAACTTTCCTATCGAAAGCATGTACCCAACAATTTATCTCAACTTGTATTGCGGTCACAACCCAAGAACCTTTCCCCATACTTGATTTTCTTGTTTATTTTATTGTTTTAGTAACTCTTTTGATATTTGACATTTTTGTTTCACCCCCTTTAATTTACTATGTTTTTGTTCGTTAATATCTTTAGCTACAACTAGTTAGAATGTAAATTATATTTTTCTATCAATTCTCAAAACCGCTCCCTTGGGACACGACCCCAACCCTTGGTTGGATTATATTATCAACGATCGTAGACACTCATACCGTAGGTTAGTATCGTTGGTCACGATAAGCATCACTCATCCTCAAACTTTGAAATTATTACTCAACAGGTTCTCTTAAAAGAGATAGTGCTCAAAACTCCTCATGAACTCATTAGGAAATTGAAGTTTCCCTCATTTTAAATGTAAAAATATTCACTCTTGGGATTACTTAGTTCTCATATATTCATTTTGAAAAATGAAACTCAAGTCTCGTCATCCTCATACTCAGGTACTCAAGTCTTAAAACAAGTTTTAAAAGTTTGTAAAAGACTTCTCAAAACAACTCAAAGGACTCCGTCGAACTTTAATCTTAACTCTCTCTTGAATTTGAATTATGAATTCAAGAGTTACGATTTATGATATGAAGGATCTCGTGATGATTAAATGTAGTTTAGAAAGTTAGGATTAAGAAGGGAATGAAAGGTTGACTCAAAGGAACAAGTACGGAACGAAAACGAAGAAGAAAGTGGCCTGACGCTTTGTAGCGCACGGGTGGCGTGCCGTGACAGGCCTCCCCTTATTGGGGCTGGTTTCTGCTGCACTGTTGGTACCTCACGCCATCCCTGCTGGCACATCGTGGGGCGCGGCCCCCCAGCTCTTTTCCAAAAAGTTCGGATGAATTTTTCTTCTCATATATTTTTCCCTAATTCACCTAGAATCGAATAGTTTCTTTCAAACTCTCTTAGATTCAAATACGCAACATAAGTAAAATAAAATCTACTCAAAAAAACCCTCAAAATTATATTATTCACCTCAACAAATTATCAAATACCATCATTAACGATTTAAAAATGAAACTTCAAGAAACTCATCAAGAACTTGAATACATGGATTGTCATGGACGAAATTAACTCAAGAAACTCATGATTGGCGTGAGTGTTAATGAAGCTATCACTATGAAAGCTTACATTCCCTGTAAGGAAATCCTTGGCGAAATTACTCGAAGATCACAAGAACCTTGAACGAACGCTTGAACTTCTCCTTTTTTGTCCTCTTGAAGTTGTCTCTTAAACCTTATGCGCGTTTAGGAATTGTGAAAACTGATCTAAGTCAGTTTAGTCACCTAAAATATTACTAAAAATGAGTTAGGATAGTGGGGTAAAGAAAAGACCAAAATACCCCTCCTTAATTCGAATGAATTTCCTCAATAGGACAGGCTGAACTCAACGGGCATATCTCCCTCATCTAAACTCGTAATTTAGCAAACTCAGTGGCATTGGAAAGAGAACTCAACAATCTTTCATTTCATACACTATGGGCACCTAACTCATCATGTTCTTAAAGTTATGGTCGTTTCAACATGACCCAAAAAATACAATTTAAGGCTAACTTGCAAAAATCAAAATTTATCTCTTTCCAATTTAGTTCTTTCTAAAAATAGTTCTTTCTAAGACTGAGGTGTCATACTATCGCGCACCTTGATGGATTCTATTATCGAGGGACGTATCGCACTCCGCAACAAATTCTTTTATTGAGGGACATTTCGTACGTCGTGGTGGATTTTATTATCGAGAGTCATATCGCACACTGCTATGGATGCATGGACAGATATATCCCCATGGGTCCTGTACTGAGAGACAGCGGGCATGTATCGTTAAGTCAGACATGCATCACTATACTTGACATTGCATTTCATTGCATTACATATATTTACCATTTGTGAACTTGTGAGTGTCTCTCTGTGGAACGTGTGATTGGTGAAACTGAGCTTATGTTTTGCTAATATGTATTGTTGAAGTGATGTGGTTGAATTATGTGTTATGTAAATTGTGAACTATTAGGATAGACTGGTTTTTATGCAAGTTGTAGTTTTGGAGGTTCGGTTGGGGTGTAAGGAGTTCATGTATTCTATTCCATTAGCTTGTGTTTAGAATTTTAGTTGCTGAGTACCATGTGGTTTGGTACTCACCTCTTGCTTCTACATTTTTGTAGATTACTAGCTCGGATCTTTGTGATACTCTTTCACTTCTCTTCTTGTCTGAGACTTCTTGTGGAGGTTTCTGAGGTAGCTACTTGTTATCTGGGCAGACCTTCTTACTCCTATTTATTACCTTATTCTACTTTATTGACAACATCATTTGATACTTATGTTTTCTTTCAGTTCTAGTGTAATACATTAAAGGCTTGTGTACGTGACAACCAGATTTTGGGAGTATATTTAAGTCGATTATGAATTTCTGCATTATATTAAAGTATTAAACTTTTATTTATAGTTTATTTCCACACTTTAACATAATAGTTGAGTTTAGGCTGACTTGTCTTCGTGGGATAAGACGAGTGTCATCACGTCTATTTTTGGGTCGTGACATATATAGGATCTAAAAGTAGTAGAGTGTACACAAATCTTATTTCTATGTTGTAAAAATAGAGAGTGTAAACAAATATTATTCTTATCTCACTACAATGTGAAAATAGAGAGATCATAAAGTGTACGCTAATGTATTATTTATCTCAGAGAGACAAAGAGAATATTTTTTATAAATTCTTCGCTAAAACATTTCAAATTAGTTTTGAAAGTGGAAGTACAGAAACAATGAAAATTAGGTCATTCTAAAAGAAAACTTTATGGACAGCTGATTATAAAAGCGGTAAACAAAAATATAAGAAAGTATATCTATTCTATACTACCATAAAAAAATAAATGTTACACCCTGATCCTACACCCTGGACGTAAGTGGCACTCGGAAACCATTGATGGTTCCCAAGCGAACCCTTGGCGTGGCTCCTTACTCAGCGGAAGACTTTCTCAAGCAAAATGAAAACTCATGACGCAAAAATAACTTTAAAAAAACTTAATTTAAACTCAACTCCAATATCGTTTGAAAATAATTTCACAAGTATTAGTTAAATGTCTCATAAACTCAAAAACATTACAGCACAAAGGAAATAATGATAGACTCCTCGACCTTTAAACAATTTATGGAGCCTCTACTATTATAGAAAAATTGTCGGGAAAAGACCCACGAAATCCTAATAAACTAAAAGTAAAAATGGAACCCTCCGAAAGCAAGGAGGCTCACCATAGATAACTAGAACTGCAAGTGGTATCAACGATGACCATGAATACCTGTATCTGCATCATAAAAGATACAGGCCAAATGGCGTTAGTACATGGAATGTACGAGCATGTAAGGGGAATTTTACAGCATAAACAAAAGCTTGAACTAATGGAAAAGAAATATACTTACCTCTTCTCAACTCAACTCAATGAAATAGGGCTCAACTCAGAGAAATAGGGCTCAACTCAATAATAAGATATTCAACTCAATGAAATAGGGCTCAACTCAACAATAGGGTACTCAACTCAAGATACTCAAGGATAAAGCAACAATAAAATATGCATATGGAAAGTTGTAAAACAATACATAGAAAATCAATTGTATGTAAAAATACAATAATAACTCATTTGTATGAAAAATACAATAATAACTCTTATTTGGGAGATTTTATAACCAACAACCATCACAATGAGCTATGTGATGATACAACGTCTCGTCCACGCTGCCAGAACTATCCTACACCTTGTCGGGGTATAGAACTCCTCAACTAAGTGGATCCACTAAGTTATGCTTAAAAAGGAATAAGAATCATCTAAAAAGTATAACCCTTTCAACCCACGTTGTCTACATGGTTTATAGGGGGTTGTGAGTTGTTTGAACTCTCCCCTATATCGGTGCTCAATATTACTCCCAATAATATAATTCATGCTCATATGTTTCAAAAAAAACATTTCCTTATCCTCAAACTTTGAGATTATTACTCAAAAGGTTTCTCTTAAAAGAGATTATACTCAAAAACTCCTCAGGAACTCCTTTGGAAATTAGTGTTTCCCCTCATCTCTAATGTAAAAACATTTACTCTTGGGAATAATTAGTTCCTTATATTCATTTCTGAAAAATAAAACTCAACTCTCATCATCCTCATACTCAAGTACTCAAGTCCTAAAACAGATTATAAATAATTGTAAAACACTTCTCAAAATAGGGTTCATACCGAATTATGGACGTGAACGACTCAATTCAAGGTTTTCAATAACTATATATAGAACTCAATACTCAGAACTCAACAACTCCAAAACTCAAGGACTCAATGATACTACTCATCTAAAGATTGCTCGACTCACAGGGTTCATGCGGAATTATGGGCATGAACAACTCAACTCAAGGGCCTTCATGTATAACATATGGAAATCCATAATTATGAAATATAGTTTCAAAAAGGGTTAAGAACTCAATACTCAAGAACTTAGAAATCAGAGATACTACTCCTCTTAAAGATACTCAATTTATGGAATTCATGTGGAATTATGGACATGAACAATTTGACTCAAGGGTATAAATGATAATGTAGAATCATGAATACATTCTCCTCATTCTCATACTCATTTACTCGAGTCTTAAAACAATTTATAAGTAATTGTAGAAGACTCCTCGAAAAGACTCAAACAGACTTTCTCAAACTTTTTCTCTTAACTCTATCTTGAATTTGAATTATGAATTCAAGAGTGATAATTTGGATAGGCATAATCTCTCTAGGACTGATGAAGATTTTAACTGTTAATATCAAGTAGAAAACATAGGTACGATTTGAGAGGACTCACGCGGAAAAAAAGACGGAAGGGTAGGGGACCTTGCGGCCCTGGCACACTGAGTGGCACAGGATGCCAAACCCTAACTGTCATGACCCAAGGCTACCCCCTAGATGTGACACGGCGTACAAGACTCCGAAAAGCCTCATACAAGCCTCATAGCATATCATAACATAAGAACATAGGAAAAAGTGTGGAAATTTAAAACTTTTCGTTACAATCCAAGTCTTTTATAAAAACAAGTGGGAGTCTACAACACTATGTCTCAAATCATCTATAACACTTGAATACAATCTTAGGGACACGGCCCTTACAAAAGTCTAAAACATAAAGGAAAGACCTAAAGGGGATAGTGGGTCTGTCCTCGAAGCTATGAGGGCTCACCAAATCTTCAACTCCTTGCTCCTTAGAAACCCATCTTCCAAAAATAGAACTCAAGTCTCCAAACAATACACTTTGTGAAAAATGTAGAAGAAATATAAGTTAGCACAAAAATATACTAAGTATGATAGTCATGCATAAAAATCCTTAAAACATGCTAAAAGGGACATTTTTGTTGAAACCATGCTATCTGCCAATTTTGAACATCATCTTTGAATAGTTGAGGAATGTAACCCATAAGACAACTCATGTACCATTCATCATAGCATAAAGGATATCAACATAATCACAAACATAGTCTCCAACATAATGCATACACCAATCATCGTAAGACATAGTTCACATACATAATTAAATACCAAGATCATCTCATCATAATAGAACCATCACATAAGTAACCCTAGGTTATACTTGTGCAATGCATAAATAGGATCCCATAATCCTATCTACACTAAGTACCACTTTTAGGCCACCATTCTCATACTTGTCATACTTTGATCTCATCCATAGTCAATAATCATAGACAAGGAAACATTCATGTCCATAGCTTATAACAAGGAAAGCCACTCTTAGCAACAATCCACATCATACATGCATAGATTCACATATCTTCAAAGCATAAGGAAACTACACCATAACCCCTTTCATGGTCTACTTGTGCAATATATAAGTGAAGTCCCATACCCCCACTCACACTAAGTAAAGCTCATTAAGGAGTCATAAGTATAGTTCATGTTGATGTTCATAATTCATATAAAGCATGCATTAACTCATAAATCAGCATGTCATAAGAGAAAAATACCATGATCACTCTCAAAGCCTACTTGTGCAAATGCTTGAATAAAGTCTCATACCCCCATTCATAAAAAGTAGAATCTCTTGAGGAACCATAGTACATAACTCATGTTCTTGTCATAATTCATATTCTTGTCATATAGGGAAATATAGCCTTAACCGACATAGACCATGTGAGCTACATGGAATCCAGTGTCTTACCCCCACACCGAAAAGAGGTCATACTTGCCTAAGGTAGTACTCATATATTAGGTTTTAGGTGGATCCAGTAGCTAAAGACCTATGTGGGCACATAGTTATGGGATAGAAAGATTGCTACTAGAAACCCGACTAATTAACGTGAAGGTTTCCATCTCATGAGATAACTATCTTGGGAATTCGGAATAACTAGCATGAAGGAACCAATCTCATATTAATATCCACTCGGTGCTAAGCATAATTCCCTATAAATTCATATTAAGTCTTTACTTAAATTCATGTTCATGGAAGAATGCACTAGGCACTCAAACCAACATGGTAACATAATAGCTCATAGATTCATTATGTGAGAATGTCCTTTCAACCTTAGAATCATCAATATGTGAGTATGCCTTTCACATCATATTCATAGTGTGTTCAAGAGAATAGCCTTTCATTCAACACAACAACATTATCATAGTCATGTACATTTCATGCATAGTCATATGTAAAGGTTCATATGAGAATTAGCCTTTCAACAGCACCTTAGTCACATCATAGTCATGTTCATGCATGGGGTGTGTGTATGTGTGATTGTCCTTTCAATGACACAACAACAACATTACATCATAGAAACTTCACTCTCAAAGTGTTCACAAAACATGCACATAATATAATAATAATAGTATCGTCTTTTTCTAAGTGAGTCACAAGCGCATACACAATTCTTATCAACCTGTACAAACCCTCATAATTTTCCCTTCAAGGGCTATGAATCAAACTCAACCCAAACATCTAGAATTACTACATTAGATGAGGGGAATATCATGATTCAAGTAAATCATTTATTTCATGCATAAACTCATGTACTCATATTATAGGTCATGTAGGTGAAGTCCTTCCACAATAATGTCATATACAATTCAACATACATAATAGCTTCCTTCTTAAAGCCTTAAGATCCTTGGTTTATTAAAATTAGTTTTTACCCCTTAAAGCCCTAGAAGTCATCTTCATGCTACAAGCCTTACTCTCAAGCAATGCCTTACGTGATCATCATGTATACCTAATTCTGAAAGTAATCCAACCACATGCTTAATTCTTATTCTATTATAATCATATGGCATCATATAAACTCAAACAATATGGACATAATTAGTTCACATACTCCCTTAATCAATCAACCCACATCATGAAGTCACAATTTAGCAATATGGGGGATTCATGGGTTCATGGGGGGATTTCATCATAGTCTTAATTAAAAAATGAATAATGGTGTATAAGGGTATAGGGGAGAATTACCTTTCCAATTAATACCAAAATTACACCATATTCATAGAATCTCTATTAACAAAGTAATTCTTGAAGCACATGCATAATTCTCATGGTCATGTACAAATTCTCATGATTTACCCATCAATAATCATGAATCACATTCAATCCAACATCTAGAATTTCTACATTAGATATGGGTAATAACACAATTCAATTAATTCATACAAGACCCAATTATATGCTTCTAAAATCAATTAAGTCGAGTAAGACCACAATTTTAGCAATAGAGGGTATCCATGGGTTCTTGGGCGAATTTAACCAAAATTCAACCATAAATCATCAATTCAATCATAACCCAATATAATTCAACCATTGAAGTTACATTTAAAAGGAACCCATGAATATCGAACAAAACCCTTGAAATCAGGGAAAATTGGAAGTCTTGAAATCAAGTTTTGAAGGGGCTCTTTGGGTGGAATCTACCAAAAGATGAAAACTATCATACCTTGATATGAATACTTGAAGAATTTGATGAAAAACCCTTGCTTTCTTCAAGCCCAAGCTTCAATTTTACTCATCTTCTTGGATTTTTTAGAGAGAGAAATATTGTGAGGAAGATGAACTTTTGATTTTGATTTGGGTCTTTATGAAAATGATTTTGATTGGGTGTTTGATGACTAAAAAAACCTTATATATTTATTAAAAAGTAATATAAAATATACCCACTTAATTGGGTGAGTTTTCTGGTTAAAATAACTAAAATAGGGGTCCTAGGCTTGGGCAAAACTACATAACTTTGAATTAAAAGAATTGGGAAAAGACCCAAGAAGTTACATGCTGGAAACTGCGGAAATGGCATGACTGAAGCATTCCCGGATCGTCATCATCACCACGGCCCGTCACACGGGTCGTGAAGAATTTTCAGCCTGACAGTGCTTCATTATTTTCGGCATAACGTTTTACACCCGAGATCGGAATCGGGAAAAATCAGTGGCGTTTGAAAGAGAACTCAGAGACCTTTAATTCTATAGGTCATGGCCCACCTAATTCATTTTGAGATAAGAGATATGATCATTTGAAGTTGAACCTACACTCTAAGTCTAATGAAAAGCCCTTCACGGGAGGCTTCACGAGCCGTGGTACCTACCACGAGCTGTGGTTCCTCTCGTAGTCATGATAAAGTATCTAGGAAACCTTCCCATTAACCCCTAAAAATCTAAGGTACCACCATGAGCCTTCCCACGAGCTGTGAAGTGGCTCGTGTGAAGGGGGTTGTTTTGGGTAGCCTTTGTTTAGCCACTGCTTAGCCCACCACGAGCCATGGTCCTCACCATGAGCCATGGTAGTGGTCATGGAAGGTGAGGCAGTTTCCATGTAAGAGTGAACTGCCCTAGTCCTGTACCTTGGTTCTTGCCCTCTTCCTTAGCTCTAACCCTCACACTTTGCCCTAGTTTAGTCAACTAGTTTCCGGGGTGTTACACTAACCTACAGACCACTTGTTGGGGCGCACTGAGTGGCACGGCACCCCAAGCCTCTTCCCATAAAATCGATGAATTTTCTTTTTTAAACTCATGCCCTAACTCATCTAGAATCGAACGATTTCCCTCAAACTCTTTTGGATCCTTAAACCCAACATAATTACAACGAAATCTACACCAAAACCCACCAAGAATGCCACTCATTCGCAACTCTCACCTCAAGAACTTCATTATTAAAGAACGAAGAACAAAACCTCAAGAACTCAACAAGATTCTCAATATAATCAATCTCATGGATGAAATTAGTAAAAGAAAATCATGATTGGCGTGTGGTCGAACAACACGCCGAACAAACCCAACACTATGGAAACTTACATACCTCTCAGGATCGAATCCTTGCCAAAACCCCTCGAAGATTGCAAGAATCTTGATCGTTCTTCCTTTTCTCCTTTTTTCCTCTTCTTGAACTCCTCTCAAAACCCTAAGCGTAATTTAGGAATAACTAAAACTGATTAAAATCAATTTAGAATCCTAAAAGGTTAACAAAAATGAGCTAGGTTAGTGAGGTAAGGAAAAGACAAAAATACCCCTCATTAATTTGGGTAACTTTCCTAAACTGGACAACTAAACTCAAACGGGCATATCTCCCTCATCCGAGCTCAAAATTTAGCAAACTCGGCGGCATGGAAATAGAACTCAAAGATATTTCACTTAATATATTATCAGTCTCCTAACTCATCTTGTGCTAAAAGTTATGGTCCTTTGAAGTTAACCCAAAACTTGAAAGAACTTATGAATGACTTGAATAAATTCTCTGTAGTTCGTTTTAGAACTCAAGGTGCTACATCTAGCGACCTTAACACTTAAGAAAATTTTAAATTCCTCGGTAAATCTTACTCACAACGAAGAATAATTTGAGTCTTAGCTCAAAAAAATTACGGGTATTACATTATCTCCCCATTGGGATCATTCGTCCTTGAATGATGGCTGGACTGGGTATGGAATGGGGTTACTCTTACCATCCCCTCTGACTCGTGAACTTGCCTACAAACAGAGGCTGGACTGATTCATACCAAGAGTTTGGACCTTCTATGGCACCTAAATCAAGAATGATGATGTTGTGACAATAGTCTCTCTCTCTGAAGTTACATAATCTGAAATAAAGGAAGTCTAGGCATGAAGTAAGAATAGGAATACCATGCATGGGGTAATGTGACTGCTAGCTTTTAAGCTTATCAACACTCCTTATAACACCCCGTATCCGAAAAAAAGAACTAAACTAGATTTAGGGGAAGCTGCAGGTGCCAGCCACGGAGGCCAACCACGGCTCGTGGGTTGAACAACGGACCATAGGTGGGTCCGTTAGTTGGCCACCCTGCTAAAGTCTCAAAGTTCCAGGACCACAACTCAACCTACATACCGTAGGTCAGACCATGGTCCATGGTCAGGATCTGTGATTAGAGGCCCAAAATTCAGGTTTCTAGCACGCATCCACGGTCCACCAGGATGGGTCGTGGGTCAGACCATGGTCTATCGACTGGGGTCTATGAGTGGTCACCTGTAAGTTATTTTTAGGGTCAATTGGGTCTTTTACTAATTAATTAGTTCCTATACTATGTCATTTTGCCTATGTTTTGGACCCCTATATAAGCCTTTTAACCCCAGAATTCATCCCATTTAATTCATTCTCCCAAATTCCCAAAGAAAAGAAACTCCTCTCCAAATATTCTCTCTAAACTTGAAGAAGAAGGCGATTCAAGCTAGGGTTCAAGAGCAAGCTTTTATACTTCAATTTCTTTGGGCTTTGAATGTAAGGTATGATAGTTTTCATCCATGGATTCCTTTCATCCACGGAGTTCCTAAATTCCTTAATTTCAAACGGTAGAATTCCCCAATTGAGTTAGGCTTTTCTTCAATTAGCATGGATTATTTTCATTATTGATTTGATTGATTGGATTATGTCTTCTAAGCATGAATTGATGAATCGCAATGGTTTTTATGATGTTTTCCCCTATGAACCCATGTGATTCCCATGTTTTCAGGTTATGAACTATATGTTGAGGGATTTTGATCTTAAAGGAACAATTTTATGAAATTAAGCATGTAATGAGAGATTTTCGTGACCTTATGATGAAATCCATATCTAACCCTTATTTTCCAAATGTTGTTTATTGAAAGAGGATTTTTGGCCTTGTAAAGTGATTATGGAATTATGCATGTTTTCATGAGAATTAGGTAAATGCTTTAAGGGTTCTTTGAGAGTAAAGTACCAATGATGATGTTGTGTTGTGAAAGGACATTCTCACTAAAACACATACTAGAATGATGTGAAAGGTTTTCTCACATAAAAAGAATTCTAAGGTTGAAAGGTTTTCTCACCTAATTGAATCAAAGAATAAGAGCTATCCTAATGAGCTAACTTGGATTGGCAACATGACATGACTTTCCATGGATAATGAGAATAAGTAAGAACATACTATTCCATGAGATTTATACTTAGCACCGAGTGGATATTGACAATGAGATGGAAGCTCTCCCGTTAGTAGAGGCCGGGTTTCTAGAAGAAGTCTCATGCGATAGAAGCTCTCCCATTAGTAGAGGTTGGGTTTCTAGTAGTAATCTCCTTATCACATAACTATGTGCTCCCATAGGTTGATTAACTAGTGGATCCACTTAAGCTAGAAGTTCATGGTTCTACCTTAGCAAAGTAGAATAAACCTTTTTGGTGTGGAAGACATTGGTTGATCATGTTATAGCTCACATGGTCTCGATGTCGATTAAGGCTAATTCCCCACATTAATTATGAACTAAGGTTACTCAAAGAGTATCTCATATGCATTCAAAGGCTTCAAAGATGATGTTAGCTTGCATTGACCATGATTTATGATTTATATTTTATAACTCTCTCATATGATCTTTTAGCTTGGTCAATTGCATGTCATGAAATGAAATGTCCCTTTTTAGCATGTTTCAAATGTTTTATGCATGGATATCATACTTGGTACATTGTTTTGTACTAACGCATACTCTTGCTTATATTTTCCCAAATATAGGGTCCGACATATAGATTTTTGAGTCTCGTGGCTGGTAGTTGAATTCGTGATTTTCTCAAGCTTTGGTGAGTCCTCATGCTTTGAGGACGGAGTTATTGTTTTAGTTTCTTTCATGTATTTCCCTTTTTGAATATGATGTATGGGCTAGGCCCAATTTCATTCTATTGTATTAGATGTCTATGATGAGACAAAGTGTCTAGACTTTCGCTTTTCATTTTATAAAATATGCTGGATTTGAACTATTTTATTCTTATTGTTCTATTTCTTATGTTATGAAAACCAAGTGGCTTGTATGGAATCCCTCGGGGTTCTATACGCCATGTTACATCTAGGGGGTACCCCTGGGTCGTGACAAACTTGGTAATCATAGCACAAGGATTAGAATGGTCCTAGGATGTCTCATAAGCCACGTCTAGTAGAGTCTTGTTCATTAGTGCGAAGAGCACCGCATTTATGAATGAGAGGCTACAAGATGATTAGGAAACTCCACTTCTTTCTTTACTCTTAAGTCGTGTGATAGAGTGTAACTCTATAAAGTCTCTCTCATAATCCTTATCCTATGTTCTTCAGGATATGGATACCCGAAGATCTTATGCTAGAAGGAATGTGAGGGAGAATTTGGGACAAGAAGCTCCTCCCCAAGCTCCTCAAGTTCCGATCGACCCTTTGGCCGAGCATGTGTCTAATGCGGAGTTTAAAGCTATTTTTCAATTGTTGGCTCAAGCCCTACAGCCCAATCCAATAGGGAGGTTGTGATTCCTGCAAGCTCAAATGTGAATTCGACGGCTTCAAGAGTGATGGACTTCACAAGAATGAATCATCCGGAGTTCTATGAGTCTAAAGTTATGGAAGATCCTCAAGAGTTTATCGATGAGGTCTACAAGATTTTGATGATCATAGGAGTGATGCCAGTGGAGAAGGCAGAGTTGGCTGCTTATCAATTGAAGGGTGTTGCTCAAACTTGGTTTAACCAATGGAATAGAATGGAGGCCGGAAGATGCGGGTCCTCTACATTGGGAGAAATTTAATGGTGCTTTTCTTGATAGGTTCTTTCCCCTTGGGATGAGGGGGATTAAAGTTCTTGAGTTCACACAGTTGGCTAGATATGCTCCAACAATGGTTGCCGATTCAAGGGCTAGGATGAGTAAGTTCATTTTGGGTGTGTCCGAAATTGTGGTTAAAGTGTGCTGAACTGCAATGCTCATTCATGACATGGACATCTCTCGTCTCATGGTGTATGCGTAACAAATTAAGGAAGAGAAACTCAAGGAAAGGTCTAAGGAGGTAAAAAGGGCTAAGACTGCTGATGGTAAATTTTCTCATTCAAGGTTCGATAGACAAGGTCATCCTAGATTTCGGCAAAGGTTTTCCAGTTAAGGTTCCTCCAATGCTCCTCCTAAGTTCAACAAAGATAGGGTGTCTAACCCTAAGATTTAAGGAGGTAATAGTTGTGGTTATTCATTGCCTATGTCTACTTGTGCTGAGTGTGGTAAGAAGCATGAGGGTAGGTGACAAGCCAGCACGGATAGTTGCTTGAATTGTGGTAAGAGTGGTCACAAAATGAGGGATTGCCGAATGTTTGCGGCAAAAGGAAGAGAAGGCAAGCAAGCTCCTCCTAGTGGTTTGAATTCACATGCTCCTAAGCAAAACCTCTTATATGCTCTCCAATCCCGAGGTGAACAAGTGAGTTCTCCGAACATGGTCACCGGTATGTTAAAAGTTTTCCAAATAGATTTATATGCTTTGCTTGATCCCAGTGCTACTTTGTCCTTTGTAACGCCATATGTAGCAATGAGGTATGATGTACTCCCCGGTGTGTTATTAGAACCTTTTTATCTACTCTTGTTGGTGATTCTGTTGTGGCTAAGAGGGTCTATAGAAAATGTCATATTTCCTTGTCCCATAGAGTTACTCTTGTTAACTTGGTAGAGCTTGATATGTTATACTTTGATGTTATTCTATATATGGATTGGTTGCATTCTTGCTATGCTTCTATTGATTGTAAAACTCGTGTAGTCAAGTTTCAGTTCTCGAATGTGTCTATCCTAAAGTGTAAGGGGGGAAATTATATGCCTAAGGTTCAGTTTGTCTCTTATCTCAAAGCTAGAAAGATGATTTCTAAGGGTTGTTTTTACCATCTAGTAAGGATCAGGAATGTAGATTCTGAAACCCCTTCTCTCGGGTCGGTCCCCGTTGTAAATGAGTTTCCAAAATTTTTCCCAGATGATTTACCCGGTATTTCTCCCAAGCTTGAAATAGACTTCGGTATTGACCTTCTCCCAGATACTCAACCTATCTCTACTCCACCTTATAGAATGGCTCCGGCAGAACTTAAGGATTGAAAGAACAATTGAAGGATTTGTTGGATAACGGTTTCATTCGACTGAGTATCTCTCCATGGGGTGCTCCAGTTTTGTTTGTTAGAGAAAAATATGGGTCTCTTCGTATGTGTATTGATTATCGTTAGTTGAACAAGGTGACTATTAATAATAAGTATCCTCTTTCAAGGATAAATGATTTGTTTGACCAACTTCAAGGAGCAAGTTACTTCTCTAAGATTGATCTTCGATCGAGTTATCACCAATTGAGGGTGAAGGAGGATGACATTCCAAAGGTGGCTTTTCAAACTCGGTATGGTCATTATGAGTTTTTAGTAATGTCGTTTGGGTTGACTAATGCTCCGGCGACGTTTATGGAATTGATGAATAGGGTGTTTAGACAATACTTTGACATGTTTGTAATTGTGTTCATTGATGATATATTAATCTATTCATGGAGTGAGAATAAGCATATTGATCATTTGAGGATTGTGTTGCAAATTCTCAAGGACCAACAACTCTTTGCTAAGTTTAGCAAACGCGAATTTTGGCTAAGATCTGTAGCTTTCCTTGGTCATAATATGTCAAGTAAAGGAATTGAGGTAGGTCATGTTAAGACGGATGCGGTCAAGAGTTGGCCTAGACCTCTAACTCATTTGGATATTAGAAGTTTTTTAGGTTTGGCCGGTTATTATAGAAGGTTTGTTGAGAAATTTTCTTCAATTGCCTCTCCTTTGACAGCTTTGACTCAAAAGAAGGCTAAGTTCATATGGTCTGAAGCTTGTGAGAAGAGTTTTCAAGGGTTGAAAGATAGACTTACTTCTGCTCCGGTGTTGATCTTACCAGAAGAAACGAATGGTTTTGTGGTTTATTTTTATGCCTCAAGAATTGGGTTAGGATGTGTGCTTATTCAAAATGGGAAGGTTATTTCCTATGCCTCAAGGCAACTTAAGATACATGAGAATAATTATCCTACCCATGACCTTGAATTAACGGCGATTGTTTTTGCCTTAAAGATTTGGAGGCATTACTTGTATGGTGTTCACGTTGATGTATTTACTGACCATTAGAGTTTGCAATATGTGTTTAACCAAAAGGATTTGAATCTTCGCCAAAGAAGGTGGCATGAGTTATTGAAAGATTATGACATAAGTGTTCTTTATCACCCCAGTAAAGCTAATGTGGTAGCAAATGCTCTTAGTCGGTTATCTATGGATAGAGTTGCTCATATTGAGGAAGAAAATAAAGAGTTGGTTCGAGATGTTCATAAATTTGCTCGATTAGGTGTTCAACTAGTGGAATCAACCAAAGGTGGTGATATGGTTCACAATGTGAAATGACCCAAAAGGTTCTTAAAAATGTGCTTCGGAAGTTACCGGAAACTTGTTTAGCTATAAAAAAAAATCCCTTTCGTTTTTCGAAAATCCGACTTCATATTCTTGTTTAGGGGGTCAAATTGAGTGGGAAATGGGTCTAACCCAAATTTTAGAGCAACCGTATCAAAATTCGAAATTTCCAAGTGAAGCCTTTTTCGAGGGTCTACTTTGGAGGGTCATATCTCCTAGAACACAAATAACTGGGTGGATCATAACATATCCATGGAAAGCCCTTGGAGTTATCTACCTAACGCACTTCGTTTCACCTCATTCGGAGTTCGGACGAAGAAGTTATGCCCATTTTCGTAAAATCTGTCCGGCAGGAAATGCAATTTCCAGTGAGCGTTTTTACTGTTCACCCGCCTCATTTTTTTTTCTAAGTGTTGGACCATTTTTCCAAAGGGCATATGTTATTTCCTATATACCATTAGTTCAATTCCCATCTCTAAAACATTTCCCAAAACACCTCTCCCATACTTAGACACATTTTCTCTCAAGTTCTCTCAAGAACCCTAATCCAAAACCTTCCTCAAGATTGAAGAGACTCTTGCTCCAAGTTCCAAGCTTCCATTGAAGACACTCTCAAGACCTTCATAAGAACTCAAGGTATGTGGTGTTGAACTCATGGGTCCTTCCACCCATAGTGCCTAGACTCTATTCTACTCACTAATTCATGGTTTAAGTTAAGATTCATAAATTAGTCTTGTTCTTTGTAATAATTTCCTGCACATTGAATTTTAAACATGAAAAGTGATTGTTTTGAGCATGTTGTGACTCTAGAACTTGAATCTAAATTTGGAATGGATGTGGAGATTTTCATGTGGTATTGTGGGTGTTAAAAGGTGTTGTTGTAGGTTGTTCACTGGTTTGGCTGCATAATTACTACCCTATTTTCCATGCTCTTTGATTCCATTACATGCCTTCAAGGTGTTTGACAAAATGTCCAACTATGGAGAATTGATGAATCGATGCTTTAAAGCTTGAGTTATGAGATGTATGGCAATCCAGAGATGTGTTGATGACAAACTAAGCTTGTGTATATGTTCATTCCATACGTGAGATTGCATTAGAGCCTAATGGGAATTTCCTATATAAAGTGTTGCATGACCATGCCCGGTCCGGGGGAAAAGAACCGGACAACCATGTGAGAGGTTTATATCTCACCACCTAGGATGCTTGGGGTGTGACCAACATCAACCATGTGAGAGGTTTATATCTCACCACCTAGGATGCTTGGGGTGTGACCAACATCAACCATGTGAGGGGTTTATACCTTGCCACCAGGGTGTCCGGGTGTGAACGGCATCCCCCATCCTAAGTTGGGGTTATAGATTGGTTGGATCATGCATACACATATGATATCTACTATTAGTATAGATTTACTTAAACATGTTTTGACTTCACTTTGATCATGCATCCTCATATTGTTATTCATAATGCCTATGAAACTATTTCTTGTATTTCGATTGTGTCCTTGTCTATTGTTGTGTTGCACCCCGCATACTTAGTACATTCCAAGTACTAACGCATATTTTGCCTACATGATGTCACCATGTAGGGACCGGAGCTACTCTTGATCCTTCTCTCCATTCACGTGGCTAGTACGGTGCTTATCCGAGTTTGTTGGTGAGTCCTCAATGATTCGAGGGCTATGTTATGTTTCCTACTCCTATGTTTTGAGACTTTAGCTTGCAATTGTATTTTGACTATGAGGGGAGCCGGTAGTATGTCATGGCCCCCGTCCTATCTATGTATGTAGAGGTGTGCGTTGGACAAGTATTTTGTAAATGAGCTTGACTCTTGTTCTATGATGTCTTTTTGAAATGGTTTGCCCTTAGTCCCTATTTCCCGTTAATTAATGTTGATTGTACTTCCGCGACCGATGAAGTGTGATGACAAGTTTGAGAGGCTTGTTTGGGGTTCCTTCGGGTTCCTCATTCGCCATGTCACGTCTAGGCCCTAGGCTTGGGTCGTGACACAATGGCTCTGAAACGTCTTTTATGGCGGATGTGAAATCCAAGCAAGGTCTTGATCCAATTTTAGTGAAATTGAAAGAGGTGGTACTTAAAAAATCCGTAGAGGCTTTCTCCCAAAGGGGAGATGGTGTCCATAGATACCAAGGTCGTTTATGTGTTTCAAAAGTGGATGACTTCAGAGAAAAGATTTTTATAGAAGCTCATAATTTACGGTATTCCATTCACTCGGGAGCCACCAAGATGTATCATGATTTACGAGAAGTCTATTCGTGGAATGGAATGGAATGAAGAAGGATATTGTGGGATTTGTGGCTAAGAGTTTGAATTGCCAACAAGTGAAGGTTGAGCATTAGAAACCGGGAGGTTTATCCCAAGATATTGCTATTCCTACTTGGAAGTGGGAAGATGTGAATACGGACTTTATTGTTGGTTTACCTCGCATCCGATGACAACATGACTCTATTTGGGTTATAGTAGATCGGATGACGAAATCGGCTCATTTCCTTCCCGTCAAGGTTTCTTATTCGCGAAGGACTATGACAAGATGTACATAAGAGAAATTGTAAGGCTACATGGAGTTCCTTTGTCTATTATTTTTGTTTGTGGTACCCAATTCACTTCTCAATTTTGGAAGTCATTCCAAAAGGGTCTTGGTACTCGTGTTAAGCTTAGCACGACTTTTCACCCCCGAACCAATAGGCAAGTGAAGCATACTATCCAAACTTTGGAAGATATGTTAAGGGCTAGTTTGACTGATTTTAAGGGTAATTGGGATGACCATTTGTCATTAATAGAGTTGCCTATAATAATAGCTACCACTCAAGTATCGATATGGATCCATTTGAGGCCTTGTATGGTAGGAGGTGCAGATCTCCCATATGTTGGTTTGAGGTGGGTGAGGTTTCCCTAATAGGTCCCAAATTAGAGGCCATTGAGAAAGTTCTACTCATTAGAGAGAGTTTGAGAATGGCTTAAAGTCGGCAAAAGTATTACGCCGATGTTAGAAGAAAGGATCTAGAATTTGAGGTTAACGATTGGGTTTACTTGAAAAATTCACCCATGAAGGGTGTAATGAGGTTTGATAACAAGGGGAAGCTTAGTCCCTTGTATGTAGGCTCGTCTCAGATTTTGAGACGTGTTGGTAAGGTTGCTTACGAGTTAGATTTGCCAAATGAGTTGGCAACGGTGCATCTGATTTTCCAAGTTTCAATGTTGAAGAAGTGTGTTGGTGATCCAACATCCATAGTTCCCTTATAGGGTTTGGGAGTTGAAGAGAGTCTCTCATATGAAAAAGTTCTGATTGAGATTTTGGACCGGCAAATCAAGAAATTGAGAAATAAGGAAGTAGCTTCCGTAAAGGTGTTATGCAGGAATCATTTAGTTGAGGGTGCTACTTGGGAGAACGAGGCCGATATGATGTCCCGATATCCTCATCTTTTTTCCTTCTACTCCTACTCTAGCTTGAGGTAATGAGTTTTTCTTGGTTGTTCTATGTTTTGACAGTCATGTGTGTTTTATGTGTTTCCATGATTTCCATATTTATGCATTTTCATGAAAAAGCTTAAGTTTTGAAAGAAAATGAGCTTGTATGATTGATTTTCCTCGTGTTGTTGTGCATTGAGTATGAGTTGCCTATATACCTCATGAGATGAATTGATGAACATACTTTAGATATGCTTTTTTTGAGATTGAATTGCATATGAGCTCCATGAGATTGTGTTGAGCATGATTTTAGCTTGGAGAAGGTATTACCTCCTTGAACATGAGAAATTTTGAGAATTCATGCATATTGGGTTGATAGATGTAGTTCCTACTTCCTTAAGTTGCATTTGAGTATGATGAGGTTGGAGTTGATGTTTCCTACTTATTTATGTGCATTGCATGCATAATAGGCTGTTAGAGTTAGTTTCACCCCTCTTATGATGTTTTGAGAACGTCCTAGCTTGGAGACGATAGTTCCTTCTCATTTGTATGCATTGCATTGTTAGGTTAGGTTGTTAGTTCCTCTCCTACTCTCTTAGAACCAGTTTAAATCTCATTCGAGGATGAATGGTCCCAAGGGGAAGATATTGTAACACCTCCTGTATCCGAAAAAGAGAAATAAACCAGCTATAGGGGAAGTCGCAGGTTCCAGCCACAGAGGCCAACCACTGCCCGTGGGTTAAACTACTAACCGTTGGTGGGTCCGTTGGTTGGCACCCTGCCTAAGTCCCAGAGTTCTAGGACCACATCTTGACCGTAGGTCAAACCACGTTCCGTGGTCAGGGTCCGTGGTTCAAGTCCCAAAATTCAAGTTTCTGACACCCATCCACGATCCACCAGGACGGGCCATGGGTCAGACCATGGTCCGTCGACTGGGGTCCGTGAGTGGTCACTTGTCATTTTATTTTCAGCGTCAGTTGGGTCATTTCCTAATTAATTAGTTCCTATACTATGTGGTTTTGCTTATGTTTAGGACCCCTATATAAGCCTTTTAAACCCCAAATTCACCTCATTTAATTCATTATTCCAAATTCTCAAAAGAAAACCAACTTTTCTCCAACTATTCTCTCTCTAGAACTTGAAGAGAAAGAAGAAGAAGGGGATTCAAGCTAGGGTTCAACAGAAAGCTTTCATACTTCAATTTATTTGGGCTTTGAAAGTAAGGTATGATAGTTTTCATCCATGGAGTTTCTAAATTCCTCAATTTCAAAAGGTAGAATTCCCCAATTGAGTTAGGTTCTTCAATTAGCATGGGTTCTTTTCATTATTGATTTAATTGATTGGATTATGATCTTCTAAGCATGAATTGATGAATTGCAATGGTTTTATGATGTCTTTCCCTATGAACCCATGTGATCCCCATGTTTTCAAGTTATGAACTATATGTTGAGGGATTTTGATCTTAAAGGAAGAGTTTTATGAAATTAAGCATGTAATGAGAGAATTCCATGAACTTATGATGAAATTCATATCTAACCTTTGCTTTCTAAATGTTGATGATTGAAAGAGGGTTTTTAGCCTTGTAAGGTGATTATAGAATTATGCATGTTTTCATGAGAATTATGTAATTGTTTTAAGGGTGCTTTGAGAGTAAAGTACCAATGATGATGTTTTGTTGTGAAAGGACATTATTTCTAAAACACATACTAGCATGATGTTAAAGGTTTTCTCACATAGAAAGGATTCTTAGGTTGAAAGGCTTTCTCAACTAATTGAATCAAAGAATACGAGCTATCCTAATGAACTCGCTTGGATTGGCAACATGACATGCCTTTCCAGGGATAATGAGAATAAGTAAGAACATACTATTCCATGGGATTTATTCTTAGCACCGAGTGGATATTGACAATGAGATGGAAGCTCTCCCGTTAGTAGAAGTCGGGTTTCTAGAAGAAGTATCATGAGATGGAAGTTCTCCCGTTAGTAGAGGCTGGGTTTCTAGTAGAAATCTTCTTATTCCTTAACTATGTGCCCCCATAGGTTGATTAGCTAGTGGATCCACTTAAGCTAGAAGTTCATGGTTCTACCTAGGCAAGTAGAACAACCATTTTTGGTATGGGAGACATTAGGTGATCATGTTTTAGCTCACATGGTCTCTATGTCGGCTAAGATTGATTCCCCACATTAATAATGAACTGAGGTTACTCAAGGAGTATCTCATATGTGTTCAAAGGCTTAAAAGATGATGCTAGCTTGCATTGACCATGATTTATGATTTATGTTTTATAAATCTCTCATATGATGTTTTAGCTTGGTCAATTACATGTCATGAAATGAAATGTCCCTTTTTAGCATGTTTCAAATGTTTTATGCATGTTTATCATACTTGGTACATTATTTTGTACTAACGCATACTCTTGCCTATATTTTACCAAATGTAAGGTCTGACAAATAGGTTTTCGAGCTCAAGGCTAGAGTTGAGTCCTCATGCTTTGAGGATAGAGTTATTGTTTTAGTTTCTTTCATGTATTTCCCTTTTTGAACATGATGTATGGGATAGGACCGATTTCGTTCTATTGAATTAGATGGCTGTGATAAGACAAAGTGTCTATACTTCCGCTTTTTATTTTATAAAATGTGTTGGACTTGAACTGTTTTATTCTTATTGTTCTATTTCTTAAGTTATGAAAGCTAAGTGGCTTGTATGGAGTCCCTCGGGGTTCTATACGCCATGTTACATCTACGGGGTACCCCTAGGCCGTGACAATCCTCAACCATGCTCTTCTTTTCTCATTACCATACATCTTTGGCTGCAACTCATAGATTCTACAAGGGTATATGACTCCTCTTACCAAGGTCTGAGCCTAACGGTGCGCTCTTACTATATTCAAACTTAACCCAAATCCTAAGGTTTGGGTTTTATACCTCTCTATAGTAATCTCATCCCAAGAATATTACTCTTTATCACCACATTTAATCCATATTGGGCTCATATCAAGAACCACTTAATGTTTAACAGCACCACATTTAAGCTTAGTACTTTAACAACTCCATGGACTCCTACAAACCATCTCCTTAAGAAGTTCTCATTCTCTCATCATCTCTGCCATACCAACTAGAATTTCCCCCATAACTACTCGGAGTCAACTAAGGGCTCTCATTTAACTATTTCTCTTAGTAAAACTTTATCCTCCTCTTCCTCCCTATTTATAACCTTAGATGGAATCATAACACCATCATTATCCCGATAAGAACATTAACCTTCTCCTTCTAACATCACTTCACTACTAAAAGGACCTCTAAAAAGATATCTCCCATACTCCTTTGAACTCATTACTATCTTATTCACAACACTTGACTTGATTTCTCATCTTATCCTCTCCCCCTTAGGTCTAAAGCTAACATTTAAAAGGTATGGACCTAGTCCATCATCTCTAAGCTGGTCTACATCCCCTTTCTCTCGAAAACTCAGGAAAATTTTATCTCATGACTACCGAACTCTCTATAAGCAGGTACTAAGACCTCTTTCTAAGATGTTTCTCTGAATTAGGACCTCGTTTGGCCACATACCATCTCGGGTGTACCTCTTACTGCTCTACCTTCATTTATCTCCTCTATGGGTCATAATACCACATTTTCATTACAAGGCACCACCTTGATCTCCTAACCCATTTCAGGTCAAGCCTACTAGATCAGTTCTCAAAACTAAGACCATAACCCTCATGTTGCCATCTTTTGATCACGATACTCATCTCAAATTCAAGCTTAGTGTATAGTACAAACACAAATATCAATATGATTGCTCACACCTTTTCCTCTTGCGACTACCAAAAATGTCAAGAAACACTCACTCACTAAGATATCATGAGAAATAGGAGATTTTTAGCTCTCCGTATACCTACCTACATATTAACTTCACCTTTCATTTTACAACTTAAGTACTATTTACTCACTTACTGCGCATTACTTCTCAAATAGTTTTATCATCTTCTGAGTACCATGGGGTTCCCCCGGAACCTAGGATAACAAGTGGCCCCAAGCTAACCCTGAGCTGGCATATCATAAGCAAACTGATTATTCTATAACAATTAAACTGATACGGAAGCTAAATCATGATGAAACTTAATAGTGGGGAATACCCAAACTGATCTGAATATATAAAAACTATGAGTTTAATAACAACTGAATAATCAACTCAAATGAACTAAAGCTTAATCTAATCTATGTCTGAAAGTAGCCTCTAACTAACTAGAAGTGATGGGACATGCCCCAACTAAATCTAGCAAAGACTGAAACTAAAAGACTAAAAAATGGAAAGATAACATGTCACTCATCCTCGAAGAATGAGGACTCACCACTGATACAGCTGAATTGGAGATCGAAAAACCAATCTATGCATGGTCTGGATGCTGAGAAGATGTAGCGCAGAGTATGCGATAGTACTTGAGAGGTACTGAGCATGCAGGATAGAGTAAAGATGTATAATGACATAATTGAACAAAGCAATAAAGCAATGATATAATCTGAATATGATAAGGATACTGAAAAATACTGAACATGAGATAACTAAATGCAATGACCAAATTTATAACATGCTGAAATTGATATCTAACTGTAACTAATAGCATGGTCAATGCAATAGAATCTGGCCGTAAGGGAGATACTAATAACCGACATAAAACCACATGAGCTAAATCTGGAGTCCAATGTATACGCCGCATCGAGTGGACCCAATATACCCTGTCAAAGGTATAGAGGCATGACTAGCGTGATTACCAAAATGATGCCCACATAAGGGACATACAACTTACGGAGGCACGTAATTCTAGGACTTGAGGGTTACTAACCCTAGTCCACTCGAGATTAAGCTACTCCCAATTAGTTGTGTAAATAAGCAATAATATGAATAAATTTTGTAATACTGGATAGCTCAAAATATGGACATGCAAACTGAGAATGCAACAATTATACTGATATTTTGACATTCCTAAACTAAAACATGTATGTATATATCTGAATTAATTGACTTAGCATGTGCAATTCATAAACTCAAGGAACTACATAGCTAGGGTTTTGAATTTCATGCAAGAAACTGAGCAACAACGTGATAATCTGATTTAGATCATACTAACACCTAAAACCCAACAATTTCTAACATTCAAGAAACCCTAGGTCTACATAATATTAAGGTAATCAAGAAACTGACCGAAATCTAGGAATCTAATGGGTGAAATTAACTCACTAGTGAAATCCCACATACCTGGTGATGAATTTCACGGAGAAATCTTACGATTTCGGGGATTGCTGCATTTTGGAACTAGGGTTGGTCGACTTTTTCTCCTACATTTCTCTAGTTTGATCGATCAATTGAGAAAAGAATTGACTAGGGTAGGTTCTAATTTGTTTACTAGGCTAAAACTAACCAAAATCACGTAGTTTAGAGGTTAAACGATGTAGTTTAGGTGCCCAACGGATAAGGGTAAACACCAAAATAACCCCACTTAAAAATCTAATGGGGCTGACCACGGCCATTTTCATGGACCGTGAAAGGGACCACGGACCGTGGGACCGGTCGTGGTCCTTAGCCAGTTGCTACTGGTTTTGGGGGTCCTGTCCACTAGCCCTTACCACGGACAGTGTGGACGACCACAGACCGTGAAGGTCCCCATGGTCCTCACTTAGGTTGGTGGTCTGATGGCTCAGGTCTACACACCCTCCCACGGACTGTCAATAAGACCACAGCCCGTGAAGGGTCCCGTGGTTTGGTGATGGAGCTTGGTGGGGTTCTGCGTGGTTTTCACGAGATCTCCCATGGCTCGTGAGGTTGTCCACGGCCCGTGAAAGGTCCCGTGGTCCACCTCTACTGGGAATGGATTGAGGACTGAAGTCCACGGGCAGGTCAATGGACCGTGGACCCTATCACGGTCCGTGAACCCTGTTGTGGTTCCTTGGTTCAGGTAAGCTTCTGCTGCAATTTTCTAAGTCTGGGTTCCGAGGTATTACAATATCTCCCCTTGGGAACATTCGTCCTTGAGTGAAGACTAAACTAGTTGAATAGGGAGGGTAAGAGCTGCAAACCTTACCAATAAGCACTCGAAACTGATTTCTGACTGAACTAAGTTCCAAGAACATGCAAATATGTTGATAATGCAAGTACAAACTGAAAGAACTATTACCTCAAGCTGGAACGGAATCGGAAGGAAAGAGGTGAGGATGGTTGGCCTTCATGGATGCTTCTGATTCCCAAGTAGCTCTCTCTACAGATTGACTCCTCCACAAACCTTAACTGAAGCGACTTCTTTGTTTCTCAACCTTCTAACCTAACGATCAAGAATTTCAATTGGTACCTTTTCATAAGTGATACTATCATTCACAGCCACACTTTCTAAAGGTGCTATAGATGATGGATCACCCATACAGTTCTTCAACAGCAAAATGTGAAACCAGATGCACGGCTGCTAGTTCTGCTGGTAACTCTAACTCATATGCCATATTTCCAACCCTTTATAGGATCTTGTAAGGGCCTACATATCTGGGACTGAGCTTCCCTTTCTTGCCAAATCTCATTACCCCCCTTATAGGTGACACCTTCAGAAAAACCCAATCATCAACTTGGAACTCTAATTCCCTAATCCTTACATCTTCATAAGACTTCTGGCCACTCTGGGCTATCTTAAGTCTATCCCTAATGAGTTGTAATTTCTCCATAGTATCATGAACTGAATCTGGTCCTATCAAGGCTGCTTCACCTACTTCAAACCAACCAACTGGAGATCTACATCTACTCCCATATAATGCCTCATAAGGGGTCATCTGAATGCTCGAATGGTAGCTATTATTCTAGGTGACTTCTATAAGAGGAAGGTAATAATCCCAACTACCCTTGAAGTCAATCACACAAGCTCTCAACATGTTCTCTAAGGTATGAATGGTATGCTCTGCCTGACCATCCGTCTATGGATGAAATGTTGTGCTAAGATTAACCTTAGTACCAAGACCTTTCTGAAATAACTTCCAAAAATGAGAGGTAAACTGAGGACCTCTATCTAAGATGATTGACAAAGGAACCCCATGCAACTTGACTATCTCATTAATGTAAAGTTGGATGTAGTCCTCCGCCGAATCTGTAGTCTTAACAGCCAAAAAGTTCGCAGACTTAGTGACCCTATCAACTATCACCCAAATGGAGTCATGTTGTCTGCACGTACGAGGTAACCCTGTAATGAAGTCCATGTTGATCACTTCCCACTTCCAAGTAGGAATGTTGATCTCTTGAGACATACCTCCTGGTTTCTGATGTTCTATCTTGACTTACTAACAATTAGGGTACTTAGCCACAAAATCTACTATATCCCTCTTCATGCCATTCCACCAAAAGACTTCCCGCAAATCACGGTACATCTTAGTGGCACTTGGATAAATAGAATACCTGGAATTATTTCCTTCTGCAAGAATCTGTTGTCTCAGCTCACCCACATTAGGAACACATAATCGACCTTGATAGCGAAGCACACCACCTCCCCTATGGGAGAAAACCTCAACTCTCTATTGATGGACTACACCCATTAGCTGAAGCAATATCGGATCACTGTCTTGCTTTTCCTTAACCTCCACTACCAATGAAGATTCTGACCCATTCTGAACTATTACACCACCATCTGATATGCTCATAAGATGAACTCCTAAGCGAGCAAGCGTGTGAACATCCTTCGCTAGTTCCTTTCTTTCTTCCTCAACATGTGCTACACTACCTATAGATAGTCTGCTAAGAGAATCGTCTACTACATTGTCCTTACCAGGATGGTAATGCACACTCATATCATAATCCTTGAGGAACTCAAGCCATCTCCTCTGGCGAAGATTCAACTCTTTCTGGGTGAACACATACTGAAGGCTCTTATGGTCTGTGAACAAATCTACGTGAACACCATACCAGTAATGTCTCCAAATCCTAAGTGCAAACACCACTGCTACAAGCTCGAGGTCATGAGTTGGATAGTTCTTCTCATGCACCTTAAGTTGTCTAGAAGCATAAGCTATAACTTTAACTCACTGCATCAATACACAACCTAGGCTGACTCTGGATGCATCACAATAGATGACATAACCGTCAGAACCTTTTGGTAGAGTCAAAAAAGGAGTTGTAGTAAACTTAGTTTTCAGTTCTGCGAAGGTTTTCTCACAATCACCTGACCACTGAAACTTAACCTTTTTCTGAGTCACCTTAGTCAATGGAGAGGCTATGGATGAGAATCCTTCCACGAACCTTCTATAATAACCTGCTAGACCCAAGAAACTTCTAATGTCTATAGGAGAGGTAGGTCTGGGCCATTGTTTCACTGCTTCTATTTTTTGGGAATCCACTCAGATCCCTTCGCTAGACACAATATGACCAAGGAAAGCAATAGATTGCAACCAAAACTCACACTTGCTAAACTTAGCGAATAAATGGTGATCCTTGAAAGTTTGCAGGACAACCCTCAAATGATATGCATGTTCTTCCTCATTCCTAGAGTAAATGAGGATATCATCAATAAAGACGATAACGAACAAGTCCAAATACTGCTTGAACACTATGTTCATCAAATCCATGAAAGTTGTAGGAGCATTGGTTAGTCCAAATGACATAACTACAAATTCATAATGACCATACCGAGTTCTAAAGGATGTCTTCGGAATGTCACTATCTCTGACTTTGAGCTGATGATAACCGAATCTGAGGTCTATCTTTGAGAAATGACTAGCTCCCTGAAGTTGGTCAAACAAGTCATCAATCCTGGGGATAGGATACTTATTCTTGATTGTGACCTTATTCAGCTGCCTATAGTCAATGCACATTGTGAGAGAACAATCTTTCTTTTTTACAAACAACACTAGTGCACCCCATGGGGAAATACTAGGTCTAATAAGCCCTTATCTAGAATGTCTTTCAACTGCTTTTCAATTCCTTAAGCTCAGTTGGAGCCATTCTGTAAGGAAGAATAGATATAGGTTGGGTATCTGGAAGGAGATCAATTCCCAAGTCAATTTCCCTTTCGGGAGGAACTCCGGGAAGATCTTCTGGAAACACTTTTGGAAACTCATTAACAACTGGAACTGACTCAAGAGTTGGGGTTTCGAAGCTTGAATCCTTAACTAGAACTAGATGATACAGACAACCCTTAGATATCATTTTTCTAGCCTTAAGGTAAGAAATGAATCGACCCATAGGCATTAAGTTACTACCATTCCATTCTACTATTGTTCATCTGGAAACTGAAAACGAACAATCCTAGTTCTACAATCGACTGAGGCATAACAGGAATGCAACCAATCCATGCTTAGAATGACATCGAAGTCTACCATTTCCAACTCTATAAGATCTACTGAGGTGACTTTCTGAGAGACTGTGACAGGGCAATTTTTGTATACCCGTCTAGCTCTAACTGGGTCATCGATTGGAGTAGAGACTGAGAAGGGTTCTGAGAGAGTTTCTGGACTAACATCGAATTTGACTGCTATATAAAGAGTTACAAAGGAAATAGTAGCCCCTGGATCTAACAAAGCATAAACATCGAGATTAAAGACTCGTAACGTACCAGTGACTACATCAGGAGAATCTTCCTGATCCTGGCGAGTCTGAAGAGCATACATCCTGTTTTGGCACTTTTTGCCACCTGTACCAGATGAGTTAAACTGCTGAGTCGGGTGACCTGTTGGTGCTATTGAAGTTGTAGACTGAGCCCTACTAGTATTTCCTCCTTGACCCTGTTTAGATAGGCAATCTCTCAACCTGTGACCAAATTGACCACACCCAAAGCATTATTCCTTCCCTGCAAGACACTCGCCCGGATGGTTCTTACCACACTTAGGACAAGTTGGGTAGGTTCTAGTGCCTGAAATACTTCCCTGAGACTTAGAGCCGAATGCCCTACCTTTCTGATCATGTCGGAACTTGGAGGATGGAACACTAGCTGACGAAGGTGTTGGAGCTGAAAATTTCTGCTGAGACTGCGAGCGATTTCCACCACCCAATTTCTGCTGAGAATACTCATAGTTGCCTCTTCTAGAATTCTTATTCTCCTTAGCATGTTCCTTAAGCTTATCTCCCTCAACTTGCTGAGCATGAGTCATGAGCCTAGAGATGTTCATATTTTCCAGCAACATAGCATTCCTACACCCTATTTTCACTAAATCTGACACTCCATACATAAAACTTGTTCATTTGAGCCCTGGAATCAGCAACCATGTGAGGAGAATACCTGGAGAGTGGGTGAACTTGAGCCCATACTCTTAGACTGTCATGTTACCTTGCCTCAAGTTAATGAACTCCTGAGCTTTGGCCTCCCTTAACTCTCTTGGGAAAAACATATCCAGAAAGATTTCACTAAAGCAATCCCAAGTTATAGGAGCTACATTTGTACCCATGTTCTCTTTCCACTGAGTATACCATATATGAGCCACATCCTTAAGCTAGTAAGATGCCAACTCAACATGATTATTGCCCGTTACCTATATCATTTCAAAGATCTTCCTGACCTCATCTATGAAGTTTTGGGGATCCTCACCAATCTGCGATCCTAAGAACTAAGGTGAATTCATCCTAACAAAATCCTGAACTCTAGTTGTAGCTGACCCAACATTAGCATTTGTTGGAACTGGAACATGTTGATTGTTTTGGTTGGTCACACTCTGAGCCAACAATTGGATAGCGCTCCAAAACTCAGCATTCGAAACTTCCTGATCTGGGACTGAAGGAGTTGCGTTTGCATTCCTTGTGTAAGCTCTATGAGGGGGCATGATCTGAAACGCATAACGAAGGATTAGAATGAGAAGTTGGATCATACCTGACGCAGGATAAGAGTAGCAAAGAAAATGAAGTTTTCCTATAAATACCGTGTAGCCTCCCTCTCATTAGATGTGGTGCACTTCACACCCATGAAAAGGACTCTACTTAATACGGTTTTTCAGACATCCTAGGACACTTAAACCTAGTGCTCTGATACCAAGTTTATAACATGCTGAGACTAATATCTGATTGTAATTGATAATATGGTCAATGCAATAGAATCTGACTGTAAAGGAGCTACTAATAACTGACATAAAACCACATGAGCTAAATGTGGAGTCCAATGTATACGCCCCATTAAGAGGACCCAATAAACCCTGCCAAAGGTATAGAGGCATGACTGGCGTGATCAGAAAAATGATGCCCATAGAGGGGACTTACAACCTACGGGGGCACGTAGTTCTGGGACTTGAGGGTGACTGACCCTAGTCCACTCGGTATTAAGCTACTCCCAATCGATTATGTGAATAAGAAATATTATGACTAAAATATTGTAATACTGGATAGCTCAAAATACAAACATGCAAACTAAGAATGCAATAATTATACTGATATTGTGACATTCGTAAACTAAAGCATGTATGTATATATCTGAAATAACTGACCTAGCATGTGCAATTCATGAACTCAAGGAACTACAAAGCTAGGGTTCTGAATTTCATGAAAGAAATTGAGCAACAACGTGATAATCTTATTTGGATCATACTAATAGCTAAAACCCAACAATTTCTATTATTCAAGAAACCCTAGGTCTACATAATATCAAGGGAACCAAGAAACTGACTAAAATCTAAGGATCTAATAGGTGAAAGGAACCCACTAGTAAAATCCCACATACCTTATGATGAATTCCACGAAGAAATCTTTTGGTTTCGGGGTTAAAACTGTTGAAAACCTTGTTGCATTTTGGAACCAGGGCTAGTCGACTTCTTCTCCTCTATTTTTCTAGTTTGATCAATCAATTGAGAAAAGAATTTACTAGGGTAGGCTCTAAATTGTTTACTAGGCTAAAACTGACCAAAACCACATAGTTTAGGTGCCCAACGCATAAAGGAAAAGACCAAAATAACCCCACTTACAAATCTGACGGGGCTAACCACGGCCACCTTCACGGTCCGTGGTCCTTGGCAAGTGGCTGCTGGTTCTGGGGATCCTGTCCACGAGCCCTTACCACGGACCGTGTGGAGGACCACGGACCGTGAAGGTCCCCGTTGTCCTCACTTAGGTTGGTGGTCTGTTGGCTCAGGTATACGAACCCTCCCACAGCCCGTCAATAAGACCACGGCACGTGAAGGGTCCCGTGGTATGGTGATAGAGCTTGGTGGGGTTCTGCCTAGTTTTCACGAGCTCTCCCACGGCTTGTGAGGTGGTACACGGCCCATGAAGGGTCCCGTGGCCTACCTCTGCTAGGAAGGGACTGAGGACTAAACTTCACGGGCAGGTCAATGGACCGTGGACCCTATCACGGTCTGTGAACCCTGCCATGGTTCAATGGTTCAGGTAAACTTCTGTTATAATTTTCTAAGTCTGGGTTTCAAGGTGTTACAACTCTATTCTGGTTACAACTATACTCTATCCCATCCTGACTAGTAACTATTGCTCTACATGCTTTTCTCTAACTCTGAGCACTTTCACTACTACTGCTCATAATCTTGTAACTCATGCTACCTTTTCGGGGTAAAATATTACCCAAGCTTAACAATACACTTCCTCATAAGGATCTCAATTGGAACAAGGTTTTAGAGAAGAGAGTACATCTCGCTTTTATCTTGAACGCACGATTAATATGAACATGAGTGCATTCCTTCGAAACTCAACACTTAACTCACTCATGGGATTCTCTCAAGCAACTCTGGAGTCTTATGACTTCCTCAAGATTTTTCTAAGAGCAACTCATCGATAAAGAACTGACTTTGCTTTTCAACCACCACTAGTATGAGGGGTAGTCGAATGGATATGCAAAAACACGAGTTAGAATAAGTCTCTATGACATAACTCTATTGCACGATTTAGAGTATGAAAGAAGGGAGACTTTTGTTAAATGTTTGTAGTCCCTCGTTTATAGAAAGAGGGCCCTCACAACCATAAATAAGACCCTACTGACACAGCTTTATAGACACCCTAGGACACTTGAACTCTGGGGCTCTAATACCAAGTTTTCACACTCCGAGCCTGCACCCTGGACGTAACTGGCACTTGGAAATCATTGTTGTTTCCTAAGCGAACCCTTGGTTTGGCTCCTTACTCAGCGGAAGACTTGATCAACCAAAATGAAAATTCATGATGCAAAAATAACTTTAAAAAAATTAATTTTAACACAACTCCAATATCGTCTGAAAATAATTTAACAAGTTTTAGTTAAATGACTCATAACTCAAAAACATTACAACACAAAGGAAATATTGATAGACTCCTCGACCTTCAAACTATCTATGAAGCCTCTACTATCTCAGAAGCATTATCGGGATAAGACCCACAGCATCTTAACAAACTAAAAGTAAAAAATGGAACCCCCAGAAGCAAGGAGGCTCACCATAGCTAACTGGAACTGCAAGTGGTATCAATGAAGCTTTTGTTGATGACCTCGAATACCTGTATCTGCATCATAAAAGATGCAGCCCAAATGGCGTCAATACATGCAATGTACGAGCATGTAAGGGGAATTCTAAAGCATAAACATAAGCTTGAACTGATGGAAAAGAAACATACTTACCTCTTCTCAACTCAATGAAATAGGGCTCAACTCAACAATGAGATACTCAACTTAGTGAAAAATAGTTCAACTCAACTTAGATAAATAGGGCTCAATTCAATAATAAGATATTCAACTCAATGAAATAGGGCTCAACTCAACAATAGGTTACTCAACTCAAGATACTCAAGGATAAAGCAAGATGCAATATATAGAGAGATGTAAATCAATAGATAGCAACTCAATTTTATGTAAAAATACAATAAGAACTCATTTGTATGTAAAAATACAATAATAACTCTTATTTGGGAGATTCTCTAAACGACAACCATCACCATGAGCTATGTAATGATACAGCGTCTCACCTACGCTGCCAGAACTGTCATATACCTTGTCGGGGTATAGAACTCCTCAACTAAGTGAATTCACTAAGCTATTCTTAAAAAGCAATAAGAATCGTCTAATATGTATGACTCTTTCTACCCACATTGGCTATATGGTTTATGGGGCCGTGAGTTGTCTGAACTCTCTCCTATATCAGCGCTCAATACTACTCCCAATAATATAACTCATACTCATATATTTAAAAAACACATTTCCTCATCCTCAAACTTTGAGATTATTACTCAAAAGGTTTATCTTAAAAGAGATTATACTTAAAAACGCCTCATGAACTCCTTTGGAAATCGGTATTTACCCTCATTTTAAATGTAAAAATATTTACTCTTGGGAATACTTAGTTCCCTTATATTCATTTTTGAAAAATGAAACGCAACTCTCATCATGCTCATACTCAAGTACTCAAGTCTTAAAACAAATTATAAATAATTGTAAAAGACTTCTCAAAATAGGCTTCATGCCGAATTATGGACGTGAACGACTCAATTCAAGGTTTTCAATAACCATATATAGAAATCAATACTCAGAACTCAAGGACTCAATGATACTACTCCTCTCAAGACTGCTCGACTCATAGGGTTCATGCAGAATTATGGGCATGAGCAACTCAACTAAAGGGCATTCATGTATAACATATGGAAATCCATAATTATGAAATATATTTCAAAAAGGGTTAAGAACTCAATACTCAAGAACTTAGAACTCGAAGATACTGCTCCTCTCAAAGATACTCAATTTATGGAGTTCATGCGGAATTATGGACATGAACAACTTGACTCAAGGGTCTCAATGATAATGTAGACTCATGAATACATACTCCTCATTCTCATACTCACTTACTCGAGTCTTGAAACAATTTATAAGTAATTGTAGAATACTTCTCGAAAAGACTCAAAGGTACTTTCTCAAACTTTTACTCTTAACTCTATTTTGAATTTGAATTAGGAATTCGGAATTCAAGAGTTATAATCTCTCAAGGATTGATGAAAATTTTAATTGTGAATATCAAGTACAAAACATAGGTACGATTCAAGAGGACTCACGCGGAAAGAAGGACAGAACGGTAGGAGACATGGCTACCCTGGCGCACTGAATGGCACAGGGCGCCAGACCCTAACCTACAGACCACTAGTTGGGACACACTTAGTGGCGCGGCACCCCAAGAATCTGCCCAGAAAATCGATGAATTTTCGTGTTCTAACTCATGCCCTAACTCATCTAGAATCGAACGATTTCCCTCGAACTCTTTTGTTCATTAAACCCAACATAATTACAACGAAATCTACACCAAAACACACCAAGAACAATACTCATTTGTAACTCTCACCTCAAGAACTCAACAAGAACTTCATTATCAAAGAACGAAGCACAAAACGTCAAGAACTCAATAAGATTCTCAATATACTCAATCTTATGGATGAAATTAGTAAAAGGAACTCATGATTGGTGTATGGGTGAACAAACCCAACACTATGGAAACTTACATACCTCTTACGATCGAATCCTTGGCGAAAACCCCTCAAAGATTGCTAGAATCTTGATCGTTCTTCCTTTTCTCCTCTTTTTCTCTTCTTGAACTCCTCTCGAAACCCTAAGCATAATTTAGGAATAACTAAACCTGATTCCAATTGGTTTAGACTCCTAAAAGGTTAACAAAAATGAGCTAGGTTAGTGGGGTAAGGAAAATACAAAAGTACCCCTCATTAATTTGGGTAACTTTTCTTAACTGGACAAGCTGGACTCAAATGGGAATATATATCCCTCATCCGAGCTCAAAATTTAGCAAACTTCGTGGCGTTAGAAAGAGCACTCAGAGATCTTTCATTTGATATATTATGGGTCTCCTAACTCATCCTATGCTAAAAGTTATGGTCGTTTGAAGTTAATCCAAAACTTGAAAGAATTTACAAATGACTTTAATGAATTCTCTTAGTTCTTTTTGGAAATCAAGGTGCTACATCTAGCAACCTAAACATTTAAGAAAATTTTAAATTCCTCGCTAAATCTTACTCACAACTAAGAATGGTTCGAGTCTTAGCTCAAAAAATTTCCGAGTTGTTACAATGAACTTCCTACTTGAATGTTAAATTACTATAATACTCCCTACTTAAGACATCCAATTTAGTAGATCGTCTATATTTTATATTTTATATGTTATTTATTTATTTTTATTTATTTTATACATTATATTAAAAGATGATACTTTTTCACATTGACGGGTAGTTGTGATTGCCTGTAATTGTACAGGCTCCCATAGCAATAACATATTTTGGTTCGGGCATTTTCTCATATAATCTCACTAAAGAGGGGGCCATTTTCATTGTTACTGTTCCGGCTGTTAAAATTAGATCCGATTGTCTAGGACTCGATCTTGGTACGAGTCCAAAACGATCAAAGTCGAAGCGTGAGCCTATTAGTGAAGCAAATTCAATGAAGCGTTGAGATAATACCTTTAATCTAAATCTCATCTACTGAAAAAGTGGGAGCCCCCTTGATCACCTGAAGAGATTTTTAGGCAGAATTGGCATAATTATTACCGTGAGGATTGAGCTGCCAAAAGAGATTATCCTCCTTTGGGCTGGAAGATAAGATTTATGCAGTCCATAGAAAAAGAAAAAGAAGAAAGTATTATGAAGCCAAATGCTCTTCTCCGAAGGATTGTTACTTTTTTTAAAGAGTTGTGACTTTTTCGATGAGTTGTAACATTTTCCAATGGTTATGATTTTTTTTGAAGGATTGCGAATTCTCTAATAAGACATGATAAACAACTTTTCATACTATCCTTTCTTTGCTATAAAAAGAGGAATTTTCACACATTTTTAAATTACAAATTTTGTAAGTTTTTATTCTTCTTCTTTTTCTTAAGTCAAGGAAGATTGTGAAAATTGTTCAATTATGCAATTATGCTAGTTTTTTTGTCAGAAAAATAGATGGATAAAAAAAATTGATACAACAAGGAGAATGGAATAACTCAACTTCAACGTGAAGACTATCTAGATAATTAATGTGTACTTATTTTCAATGGCAAAAATATACTTTTGCAACAACTTCTACTTTACAAGAAGTTCAATGGTTTTTTGTTGCACAAACTACCACTTGGTGTTCAAGCTTTGAAAAAAGAATTTGATCAAAAACTTGTTTAAAGAGTCCAAACTAGATTTAATAAGTACTCTTCCGTCTCTAATTTATTTGTTGTACTTTTATTTTAATTATGTTTATAATAGAATGTTCTTTTTTTGTGGGGGAAGAGGGGACAATTTTTTAATTCTAACACTTCATGTTACATATTTAAGACCACAAAGTTAAAAGACATTTTTATATAGTCTACATATCCATAAAATAAAAGTCTTCTTTATTTTTTTAAATTTTGTATCAAATTACAATTATACATACATACATATATATATATTATAATAAATGTTAACTTATTATAATCTCCCTCGACTTATGACACAAAATTTAGTATATCTTCTATATCATATATTATATTATATTTATTTATACTATGTAATATTATATTAAAATAAGACACGTTTTCACATTGAAGGGTTGTGACTTTTCAAAGAGTTATGACATTTTCGAAGGGTTGTGACTTTTCTAAAGGGGTGTGACCTTTCCAAAGACTTGTGACTTTTTCGATGAGTTATGACTTTTTCAAAGGGTTGTGACTTTTCTAAAGAGTTATGACTTTTTTTTATAAAAAACAACAAATAATTTTTCATACTACCCTTTGTTGGCTATAAAAAGAGGGATTTTCTCACATTTTTAAACTACAATTTGTTTAAAGTTTTCTATTATTCTTCTTCTTTTTCTTAAAATACTCAATTTGGTATATCTTCTAGATTTTATATTTTATTTATTTATTTATTTATTTATATTATTTTATTTTAAAAGAACACACTTTTTCGCATTGAGTGGTTACCACTTTTCAAAGAGTTGTGACTTTTTCGATGAGTTTTGACATTTTCGAAGGGTTGTGACTTTTATGATTAAACAATAAGCATATGTTAATATTGTATTTGTTAACTGTAAATGGAGGGGTTTCCTCATATTTCTAAAATACGAGTTTTTTAAATTTTTATATTCTTCTTCTCTTAAAAACTCAAGTGTGATTTACAGATGTTAAGAATCTCAAAGTTCAGTTGAATTTGAACACTGCATAACTTAAAATGAGTTGAAAAAAGTTAAAAGTAGGTATTCTCCTACTTTTCATTTTTTAAGTTAAAAGTTATTTAAGTTTGACTTTTTAAAAACTATTTTTTTAAGTTAAGCCAAAGTAATGGGGTTTAAGTGAGGTGAGGAGAATGCGTGAATGGATGTGGTTGATGGTGCGAGGGGTCTAAATGTGATAGAGAATTAGAATATGCAGTAAGTTTAGACACATAATTGTTGTGATTTAGTATAATAAGGTCTGTTCAAAATATGTTAAAAGAGAGTAAGTCAATTTATACACCAATATAATATTGTCGTTACTCTTGATAAACAAAGAGTATGCCCATGTAATTAATATTTCACGCAATAAAAAGAAAAGTATTTGTCGAAATTGTATAGGTTGGGAATACGTAAACAACTAATTAAGGGCAAAAAGGAAAAGCAACATATTTACAAAGGCAGAATCAAGATTAAGAGTTTGGGGTTCTAAATTTCCTTTAGAAAAAGAGAGGGGGGATATACATATACATATATATTTATTTAATTTTTTAGTACAGATACAAGATCTATAGAAAAGCTACTAGGTTCGTTCGAACCCACAAATCCGACCTAGCTCCGTCTCTATATATAGAAAGTGGCGCATGCAGTAACGTTTGAGTGGGATTTTACAAGCAGAACACCTTAGAATATAATTCCAAGGTCAACAAACACCTAATTAAAAAAAAGCAAGATATGTTTTGTTTAAAACACAAAACTTATTAAGTAGAAGATTATCGAGGTGTTTCTTTGAAGAGCGAGACACGCTTTGTAAGTAGTAGGCTCTTGTGGGCTGAGACCGTTATTTTTATTTTCTCCTATGATAAACACTTTCTAGTCTGAGATTATTATTTTTTATTTTTTTCCTAGGATAAACACTTTCTAGTATGAGACGTTATTTTTTATTTTCTCCTAGGATAAACACTTCCTAGTCTGAGACTGTTATTTTTTATTTTCTCCTAGGATAAACGCTTCCTAGTCTGAGACGTTATTTTTTATTTTCTCCTAGGATGAACACTTCCTAGTCGGAGACTTTTTAATTTTTTCTCTTAGGATAAACACTTCCTAGTCTGAGATCATTATGTTTTATTTTCTCCTAGGATAAACACTTCCTAGTCTGAGACTGTTATTTTTTATTTTCTCCTAGGATAAACGCTTCCTAGTCTGAGACGTTATTTTTTATTTTCTCCTAGGATGAACACTTCCTAGTCTAAGACATTTTTTTATTTTTCTCCTAGGATAAACACTTCCTAATCTAAGACGTTATTTTTTATTTTCTCCTAGGATAAGTATTTCCTAGTTTGAGTTTATTTTTGAAAATTTACATCTGCTAATAACTCACAAAAAAATTTCAGTGAAAACTAGGGAAAAAATTTTGTTTATTTCTTTTGTTTGTGATGGTTTTCAGGTTTCTTCAAGTGAAACATGAATTTGAAATTCAAAAACAAAGTTTCAACTCTTTCCAGAATGATCAATCCCCATGATTGCCAGAATCGGTTTCTTCAATGCATGTAGCAGTCTGACTTCCTAACATCAATTTTTATTCAGCATCAAGAAAAAATGTTGTCATTCAAGAACATTTTCAAATTGTCCTTTTGCAGAGTGTCAAAAGTTCGCTCTAAGTGACAAGTTAAGCCTCGAGTTCAATTCAAGATCAAGATACTCACCCAAAAAATCAAGGTAATATCTGAAAGTCAAGACTCAAGAAAAGGTGCATAGATAGTAGTTTGTACTTTTATTTTCCTTTTGAATATTAGTTTTCACTTTTGTGTAAGGATAAGAGCCGTGACCTGGAGCCTCGATGGAACCTCACTTAACTTCCAACTCATCACCTCATCTCCTTGAACTACACGTGACCTGATTCCCTTATAACCCGGGATATGTAGGCTGTCCAAAACAAGGACTCGGTCGCATGCTTTTCTTTCAAATAAGAATCCGGTCAAAACTTATCACTTTGTCTACTTCTTTGTCTGAAAACTCTTCTTGTTTCTGGTCAAAGAGGGGCAAACTGTAGACACGTATTTTTTACCGAACATAAGATTTTACACTATTTTTATTCCTTAAATATTTCTTCTAGCTCTAAATTAAATATTAGTATATTTTTTTTCATCGTATTTTAGTAAGTTTATTTTAAAAGATTTGAAAACTACAAAAAATATATGCTTTTTTTTTAATTTAAATTTTAATAAATAAGCTAGTATTTCTTAATTATATTTTTAAATCTAGCTATTTAACTTTTCTATATTTTTATTAATTCCAAAATAATTAATTAATATTATCTTTATATTTTTATTTATTACCAACCAAAAAATTAAAAAAATATATAATAACCTTACCTTATCTCCCATTAACCCCCACGATCCCCCTTTTTCTACCCCAACCCACCTACTACCTCCATTGTCCTCCACTACCCCAACCCATTCCCCACAACAAACCATCAGCAACACAACCCACACATACACTACTACACACTACATATTTATACACCAAAAGCAATACAAAGAGACATTTTTTTTATACACACCAACAGATATACACAAAAACAGACAAACAAACAAAAAAGAAATCATCCAACAAGAATCCTACACTACCAAAAAGAAAAAAACATTCTGCACAACACCCACACGCACGAACAATCAGCAAACAAAAAAAGGGAGAAAAAGAGGAAAAATCAGCAAGAGAAACGATCAGCAATAAAAAAGAAACAACAACACACGCACAGAAAGCCATTCAGCAACACACACGAAAGAAAAAAAGAAACAACAGATTCACATTTTATTTTACTTTGTTTTTCTTTCAAAAATTCACCAGCCCATTCACATATTTTTTTCCTTTTTCATTACTATTTTTATTTTAACACAACATATATACCATCACAAACTACCTACAAAGATTCGTGGGTGTTCTAATCGAGGTTCGGTCAAGATTTTACAGTATTCAATTTTTCCTTATCTCTTTAATTTATTTATAGAATTTGATGTAATTTTATGACAAGTTTTCCTATTTTTTTCATTCGTAATATGATTGAACTGAACAATTTGTTAGCTATTATATCTCTGTTAAATGTATGAAGGTAGTTTTAACAATGATTATTTTTTATTTTATTTATTTCTATTCGCTAGTTGTGACCTCTTAAAAATGAACGGGTCATCTCATTGTTCTTGTCTTGATTTAGATAATAATGATAAAGTAGATATAATTAGTGTCACGCCCCTATTTTTTCCTAAACGAAGTGTTTGAAAAATAGAGATTCTCCAATTAAAGTGACGTTTCGAAAAGGGATTATTTTATTTTTCAGAGTCGCCACTTGAAATTGAGTTATGGTGTTCCAAGTCACCTTTTTGTTTAATCCCTAATTAAAAGGAAATGACTCTTTATATGGTTTGCGAACTAGAAATTCGGGTAAGGAATTCTGTTGACCGAGGGGAAGGTATTAGGCATCCCTCGAGTCCCGTGGTTCTAGCACGATCGCTTTTATTGACTTATACTTATTTTAACTATCTTTCGGATATATTTTTATAGGCCATGATTTGCTCGCATTTTTTATCTGTTGAACTTTTACTTGGTCTCAACCTAGATGCGTAACCGCATTCTTGGTCCTGATATTTAGATGCATAGCTGCCTTCCTCCCATCACACTTAATAATGTTGTCTTTGAGTCTCTACTTTAAACTAATGAAGTTAGTTACATTAGTGGACAAGGTCGTCATCGCATCCTTGAGTTTATTTTTTAATGTCTCAAGAAAGATGTGTAACCACATTCTTAATCGAAACAGACTGTTGAAACGAGTCATAAAACTCATATAACGTTATAAGAAAATATTAGTTATGTCTCACATCTTGATTTTAATTAAATAAAATATTTGTTAGAATAATTTGGTAAAGGTGTATCACTACATCCTTAAATTTCTTTAAAGTATTTCAAAAAGATGTGTAACCACATTCTTAATTGAAACTATTTTTATGGTCTAAATTTGCCTAACATTAACACTATGAACATTTATTAGGTAAGAGACATCCGCATATTCTTAAGAAAATGTACATATACTATAAACATTAAATCAGTAAATGATAATATCCTAACTAGATTTGTAATATTTTTTAATGAACAAATTCAACACAAAAATTAAAGCATACGTCAAAGATATAGTATGCCGTCACAATGAACTAACAAATAAAAAAAAAATTAACATACAATGAGTTATTCTTATAATAGTTGTCAATATACTAGATTAAAAATATTTCCTTAAATATTAGAATAAATAATTTCAACATTCTAAAGATCTTCATTGTTAGCGATATGTAAGATTTAAATAAGTATATTTTAACATTATAATATAAAAATTAAACACACATAACATTCGAGCAACTTCATATCATACTAGAATCAAATATTATATAATCATGAAATTAAACTATACAATAAAAATTAAATAGTACCTCTTGCGAAAATTCAATTCACGAAAAAGAAGCAATCCTAATAAGTAACCACGAACTCGAAACCACAAAAGTGAACCTCTACCTCAACTTTTGTTTGTGAGTGAAAGAAAAAATATAAATAAAATATGAGTTGTTGTTTTTTCCCTTTCTTCGTGTGTGTGTTGTGTTTTGTGTGTTGTTTTTCTGATCTTTCTTTTTTTTTTTTGTGTTGCTGTGTTGTGTCTATATATTGTAATGTGTGTGTAGACAGTAGTGGTGTAGTGTGTAGACATGTGAGTATGTGTGTGTATAGTGGGGGGATCATGGTGTAGTGGGGTGGGTAGTAGTATAAGGGGTTAATGGAGTAGTGTGTAGTATATATAAATATAAATATAATAATTAAAATTACTAACTAATTATTTTAAATTACTATAAATTTAAGAAAACTTAAATAGCTAATTAAAAATATAATTAAGAAACACTAGTTTATTTATTAAATATACAATAAAAGAAAACATATATTTTTTGAACATTTTCTTCTCTTTTGAATAAATTGAAAACAAAACTTAACTTAAAACATGACTCTATTTTTGTGGTTTTCGAATATTTTTACACTAAACTTACTAAAATATGATAAAAATCAAAATATTTAATTTAAAAGTAAAAGAAATATTTAACCACTAAAATTTGTGTAAAACATCAAATTCGGTCAAAAATTGCGTGTCTACAATTAGGATACAAAAAAATTGAATAAATTATTATTATTATTAACATAAAATAAAAAAAAATATAGAAATGATATTTGTTTCAATTAAGAATGTGGTTACACATCTTTTTTGAAACATTTAAAAGAAAATCAAGAATGTGGTGACACACCTTGGTCAAATTATTTTTAATAGTTAACTTTCATTAAATGTATACTAAATTTGTAGACATAAAAATATTAGGTGATGCATTTGAGAGAAGAAATTAGTTATACTTCTGAGCTATTGTATGTCAAAATCAAATATGCAGTTATGCATCTGGTTTAAGACTAGTAAAATTAAACAATAAAAAATATGAGCAAATCATGACCTACAACACAATTTATCCAAACAATAATAATAATAATAATAATATAAGTCAAGTATAAGTCAATAAAAGTGACCGTGCTAGAACCACGGGACTCAAAGGATGCCTAATACCTTCCCCTCGGTCAACAAAATTTCTTATCCGAATTTCTATTTCGCAGACCAAATAAACAGTCATTTCCTTTCGATTAGGGATTAAAAAAAAGGTGACTTGGAACACCATAACTCAATTCCAAGTGACGACTCTGAAAATAATAAACAATCCCTAAATCAATACCGTCACTTAGGTTGAAAAAATCCTTCTGCATACGCCGTGCGAAAAAGGGGTGTGACACACATCTTCCAGCATTAAGCTCTTTGGAATTGTACCTTCTAGCAGACCCTGGATGTCTCTTGTGAATGAGCTATCAATCTGCAAAGGTACTACCGATTCCTGAGATACTTCATCATCTTGGTGCTTAACAATCATCAAAGCCTTATCATGCTCTATTTGTGCGGCAGGTGTACTTTGTGAATCCTCCCCATTGCTCATCCCCTCTTGGATTACTTCATGGCTACTATTATGAGTGTCTTCTTCTACCCCTTTGTTCCACCAATTAGTTTATCCCGGAGTTTCTGTGTGTGCTTGTGGCATAACTATATTATTTTTGTCGTAGTTGACCTTAATATGTTGAGGGTATTCCCTCCCTATGAGGGCATTTTTTGTTATCTTCTCCACTGCTAATTTCTTGTTTGTTGACCTTTTAGAGAAGACCAATTCTTCATGCTCCTGCCTGATTACTTCCTTATGATGCGCATGTTTGTTGTTGTTTAAACTGTCAGGTGTAGCAGCATTTGCCTCTGTCATTGTCTCATCAATTTTCCTACTTTCATTTGTGTCCATTCTTTGATTATTGTCTACTTCTCCATCCTCTAGCTCTTCCACCTGTAGGGCATCAAAAGGGTTAGCAGTATTAACACCTTTTGTTGCAATCGACCTTTCCTTGTTTATGTCCTTTATTAAATTGGTGGTGCCATTAACAACCTTGAATCTTCTATTTGTGGGATTCCATTTTTCTTGAACAATTTTCCCATTTATAAATCTCCTCTGTGTAGGTATATCTGAATGTTCCTCCTTCTTTTCTCCTTCAAGTACTGCCTCATCCTCCTTTCGTTTGAGCTCAGGGTTCAAGCTTTTGCATTCCTCTTCCATGTGTCCTTGAAGCTTGCAGGTATGACAATATTTAGGAAGCATGTCATATTGCATTTTAACCTTTTGTACTTTATTGACCTGTGTTCTTCTATTGACAACTTCCAACTCTACATAATCTGGAAGTTTAGCAGTCAAATCCAGCTGAACTTTTACTTTTGCACAACTTGGTCGGGTTATGTTGATGGTAGCCATATCCAGGTAGATTGGCTTCCCCACTGCATATGCTAAGGAAAATAGAGATTCTATTACAAAGAAGGTAGGAAAGAGGTCTAGGAATGAGATTCATGCCATCGCTTGTGTGGTTTCTTCCCCTGATTTGAAATTTGCATCGTAGATAAATAGCCTCATCTGATATGCTATGGCATCCTTCCCAATGATGTAGTAAGCATTTTTTGAGAGTATATTGATGAAATCCTTCATCAAATTAAAACTCATCAATATATGTATGTGTCTAAGGAGGCCAATCTTGAATTCACCTTTAATTTTACATTTTTTGGGGATTTGATTGCGTAAATCCTTTAGGTCAGGCCACTCGTAGGAAAACTTACCAATCACAGCGAATTGTAAACCTTCTATTACCTTCATCTTGTCCACTTCATCTTCAGTCCACGAGATACGTGGTATCCCATTGGTGTATTCCATAGTCTTTAATGGGATTGAGTTTTGTATTACCTGTTTATTGGCTGGTTTTAGCAAATCTGCATATTTCACTTTTGGCTCCTCAGCACAATCTGGTTGTTTGACTAGTTGAGCACTAGTAGACAATATTGTAGGCTTGGCAAGCAATTTAGAGTTATTAGGAGATTTGGGGTAGTAGAGTTCTGGGAAATTGATGATGGATGTGGTAGTGAAAGTTGTGTTTTAGGGATATTGGCCAGTCTCAGATGACTGACCAGTGGCCATGTCGGCGGCTGCTCTAGAATGAGAGGGTGACTTTGGGGTATAGTCGGCGGCGGCTAGGTTTATTGAGGTGTGCGTTATTTAAGGGGATATGAAAAACTGAAAGTGCCAAAATTTATTTATGAATGAAGAAGATTTTCCTAAACTTATGAAATCATCTTAGAGTTACAAATTGTACATATTTTTCTAGTATTAGTGCATATGACTTGTAACCTTGTGCAATGCCTATAAAATTTGATTTTGATAGCCCCGATGTTAGCTAAATTAGTTAGTATTAGTTAAAAAGTTATAACAATAGAATATTAGAGATAGTTTGGTACGAGGGATAAAGAATAATTAATTATGAAATTAATTTTAAAATGAGTTTATCTTACATTTGATTGAGATAAAGTCACGAAATATATAACTTATTTCTGAATAATCGTTTTGAAATTGTAGCGTTATTTTTATTTTACATTGAAAATGGAATAATAATTCTGGAATAACTAATTCTAAAATAGTGAATACTTGTTTCCTACCCAAACGTACCTTTAGTGAATTCTCATATATAGGATCTAAAAATGGTAGAGTGTACACAAATCTTATTTATAGCTTGTGAATATAGAGAGTGTAGACAAATATTATTCTTATCTCGCTTATTTGTGAAAATAGAGATATCATAAAGTGTACGCAAATATATTATCTATCTCAGAGAGACAAAGAGTTTATTTTTTATAAATACTTGGGTAAAACTTTTCAAATGAGTTTTGAAAGAGGAAGAGCTATTAGAGTGGGATCCACTTTTTGGCGAATATGAGTCGAAGCAATAACCTTAAAAACATGAACTCCCTAACTTAAATATTAAATTACAATAATACCCCCAACTTAAGACATCCAATTTAGTAAATCTTCCATATTTTATATTTTATTTATTTATTTATTTGTTCTATATTATATTAAAAGATGCCTTTTTAACATTGACGGATAGTTGTGACTTCACCGAAGGATTGTGACTTTTTTTAAAGAGTTGTAACTTTTTCCATGAGTTGTAACATTTTTCAATGGATGTGATTTTTCTAAAGGGTTGCGAATTATCTAATAATGTACGATAAACAACTTTTCATACTATCCTTTCTTTGCTATAAATAGAGGAATTTTCTCACATTTTTAAACTACGAATTTGGTAAGATTTTTATTCTTAAATCAAGGAAGATTTTGAGAATTGTTCAATTATGTAATTACAATATTTTTTTTCGGAAAATTAGATGGATAAAAAAATTGATGCAACAAAGAGAATGGATAAACTAAACTTCAAACGAGAAGACTATCTAGATAATTAATGTGTACTTATTTTCAATGGCATAAATATACTTTTGCAACAAATTCTACTTTACAAGAAGTTCAATGATTTTTTGTTGCACAAACTACCACTTGGTGTTCAAGCTCTGAAAAAATGATTTGATCAAAAACTTGTTTGAAGAGTCCAAACTAGACTCCTCCGTTTCTAATTTATTTGTTGTACTTTTATTTTAATTTTGTTTATAATAGAATGTTCTTATATCTTAAATGATAACATAATATTGTAATGACCTATTTCTGTCGTTATAGAAATGCCAACGGGGAAAAATTTGGGACCGAAATTTTTTTTCGTAATATTTGGATTTTTCCAAACTAGTCCAGATTTGGACGTAATCGGAGTCATTAAGATGTAGGGAATTCTGGTAACAATCGAGTTATTTATTTATGATTATGATTACATGGGTGGATAGATAACTCGATAAGGAATTCGTACAACTTTACAGAACTGAATTCGGGGGAGTAGAACTCCCAGAATCGACCTTAGCGTAAAGGATATTTTCTGAGCATCGTTGGTTAGAGGTGTGTTGTGAAATGGGAATTTTTGAATTCTTTAAATATCTCATTGATTAGTGCAAGCCGCTCTGGCGGTGCTTTTGGTCGCTCTGGCGAGGCCGCTACAGTGGGATGAGGGCCGCTGTAGCGGGTTCTACGCGACTTAAAGTCGTAAATAAACCCCTAAACGACCTTATTTTGCACTTTTAGATTTTTAGAGCTAAAGAACAAACCCCAGGTGACTCCTAGCAGTTTTCCACTATTCTTAAGGCTAAAGGTAAGCTTTTTACTCTCCGAATCCATTTTTCGATCCATAGAACGTAATAGAATGGACAATTAATGATGAGGGAGGGTTTTGATCTAGATTCTATGGTGGAAACAACCTTATTTTGGATACTTGGGATCATGGGTATGATCTAGGGTTGTTAGAATTGTTAGTAATCTGGTAATTAGTGATTCTTTATTGATTCTCGTATTATATTAATGGTTTATAGACCAAGAACAAGCGGAACGAATCCGGAAAGAGAAGGATCAAGTTTCTTAGGGTTTCAAGCTCATTTCGAGGTAGGTGATGGTTGTCATTCTATGATTATGTGATGTATGTTTGTTCTTGCTTCATTATGGTACTTGCATATATGCGAATGTTGCATCATTGATCACACTTGTTGTAAATGAGATAGATGAATGATGATTACTATGAAATCATGACTTAAATGTATTATCTTGAGGATATACTTGTGATTGTGATTGTGATTGTGGTGTGTTACATGGACCAGTTGCCACGTTCTGACATAACTAACTTGGATCGGTTGCCACATTCTGGCATAATTATGGGATCGATTGCCATATTTTGCCATACTCATTGGATCGGGTACCACGTTTCGGTATGCTAACTATTTGGGTTTGGTTTCCATGAGAGGACTAATGACTTGTCATAATTATGTATTTTGAGATATGTAAAGTTGTTCGTTGTTCGTTGTTCGTAAATGTTGATGATATTGTATATGTTCGATATATGAATGAGATTATATTGTTGTTTGACTTATGTATGTTGCACTTAGTAGGATTGTCGTGTGATCCTACCAGTATGTTGTGGTTGTGTACTGATAATGCACTTGCTCTTATTTTTGTTGAGTACAGGGCATCTTCAAGCGGCTACTGACAGACCACGCTTAGGAGATCAGTGATCGTTCGAATTCAATCGAATTCAAGGGTGAGCCAATTATTCCGAGCTGCCATGGGTTCTCTTTCGTCTATGTCCACTATTTTCGGACTTAGACTATATTTTAGTTAGTTGATTAGTTCATTAGATTGGGGTTGCATCCCTTCTTGTTTAGACTTGTTGAACTTTAGATGTTTTGGTACATTTACTTTTTGGTTCTAGGCATTACTTCCGCAATGTTAGTTTATTATTGTTAGACTTTTGTTAGAGTTTATGGGAAATCTATTTATTTCCTTAGTATTTAACTTGCTTCTGTAACTTAAATGTCTTAGTTTTGGTTTAGTTGATTGGTTTGGGTTGTAGTAGTGGTTTTCCCACCAGGGAGTTAGTGTGGGTGCCAATCACAACGGTCCGGGTCATGACAAAGTTTGTATTAGAGCCTAGGTTCGTTGATCTCGATGTACCAAAACGAGTCTAGTAGAGTCTTGCGGAACTGTATGGGGATGCCTTTACTTTTCTTCGAGAGGCTATAGGACTTTAGGAAATCTCTCTGTTTTCTCTTGTCTCCTTTCGTGCTATAACTTGATTCCAATTGGTAACTGGCGATTCAAATTGGTATATAACCTCCTTCACTCTTTTGTCCGCAGATGGATAGTACTAGATTCAACGGTGTCAGTCCCGTAGCTCCCGTCAATGCTCCAGCTGAGGAATCTGCAACGAGATGTCGCGGTCGAGGCAGGGGTAGAGGAAGAGCTAGGGGTAGAGGTTGTGGAAGAGTAGCACCTACTGGGAATGGAGCTCCTATTGAAAATACTCCTGTGAATAGGAACCCACATGCGCATCATGAAGAGATAGAGGAGAATGTTGATGTTTAGAATGTTAAGGATGTGGGACAAGAGGAAGAGGTGCAGGCTGAGACTACCGATGTTCCTCCCATAAACCGAATGTTAGCTCGACAGATCATGTCATTCTTGAAAGGGTTGGTTGGTCTTGAAGTGCTTCCTTCTGTTCAAGCAACTCAAGCTCCCGCTAATCCCCCTGTTGCTAGCATTGCGCCCAAGATGGGTGGAACGGGAGGTAACGATGCTTTCTTTCATCCTTTGTTGGGTTCTGTTATGATTGGTAATGAGCATGAATGCTGACTATGTTTTTGAAGCTAAAGGCTCATGTGTTTCTTGGTTCTGAGAATGAGGATGCTTATGAGTTCATCTTAGATTGTTATGAGAGGCTTCATAAGTTGGGAATTGTCCATCATCATGGGGTTGAGTTTGTGTCCTTTCAACTTCAAGGTGAGGCTAAGCAGTAGTAGAGAGCTTATATGGAGTGTAGATCTTCTACTTTACCTCCACTTACTTGGATCCAATTTCATGCTTTGTTTTTGGAGAAATATGTGCCTAGGACTTTGATGGATCACAAGAAGGATGAGTTCATGGCTTTGGAGCAAGGTGGTATGATTGTGACTGCTTATAAGGCCAAGTTCCATGCTTTGTATATACTACTCAATTGGTTACTACTGAGGAAGAGAGAATCCGATTATTTATTAGGGGACTAAATTTTGAGTGTCAAGTATTATCTATTCATATGACTTCTGCAGGGAGGAGCTTCAATGAGGTAACAGACTATGTTAAGAAAGTGGAAGGAGTGAGGCGAGACGGTCAAGCTAAGGCATGGGCAAAAAGGGCCAAGAACTTGGGTAACTTTCAAGGTTCTTATTCCAAGGGGTCCGGAAGGCCAACGTTTGCAGCCAAGCCAACTCAGTCCGCTATGCCCGCCTCTGCAGGTAGTTACTCGGAAACTCCATCTCATAATTTTCAAGATAGCCAGGGAGTCGTGCCTTCAACAGGTTGCAGACCATCTTTTGATCGTACTTGCTACAATTGTGGAGAACCTGGGCATATGAGGAGAGATTGTCCCCACCCACGTGTGTTAGATTCCGCGCAGCAGCAGTCTAGAGTAGTGGTACCCACGGGGAATGGTAATAATGGTAGAGGACGTCCACAAGGTGGGCGAGGAGGTAATCAGTGAGGTTGTGGAGGTAGAGAAAATGGTAATGGAGGCAAGGGTAATGCGCAACCAGGCAAGGAAGTGGCTCGTCAAGATGATAAGGCTCAGTGTTATGCATTTTGGGGCAAGAATGAGGCAGAGGCGTCTGAGGCAGTGATCACAGGTACTATTCTTGTATGTGATCGGATGGTTAATGTGTTCTTTGATTCGGGTTCTACTTTTTCTTATGTATCCATGCAATTTGCCTCAAAGTTTGATATGATTTGTGATATACTTGATGCCCCTATCCATATTTCTACCTCAGTTGGAGAGTTAGTCATAGTTACCCATGTCTATCGTGCTTGTCCTATTTTGTTTATGGGTTTTCAGACTTAGGCTGATTTGGTGATTTTGGATATGACTGACTTTGATACAATCTTAGGCATGACTTGGTTGTCCCCCTATTATGTCGTGCTTAATTGTAATACTAAGTTTGTAACTCTAGAAATTTCGGGAAGGAAAAAGTTAGAGTGGGAAGGGGTGTACAAGCCTAAGCAAGCTAAGATTATATCCTCCATTCAGGATAGTAAATTAGTAGATCAGGGTTGTTTGGCTTATTTGGCTCATATTAGAGATGTTGGGATTGAGGCTCCACCCATTGAGTCTATTCTTGTGGGGTCGAAATTTAGAGAAGTGTTTCCTAGTGACTTGCCTGGTATGCCTCCAGATAGAGATATAGATTTTTGCATTGATTTAGAGCCTGGTACTCATCCCATTTCTATCCCTCCATATCGCATTGCTCTGACAGAATTAAGAGAGCTTAAGGCTCAAATCTTTGAGCTTCTTGATAAGGGATTTATTCGTCCTAGTGCTTCCCCATGGGGTGCTCCATTTTTGTTTGTTAAGAAAAAGGATGGTAGTATGAGAATGTGTATATATTACCGGCAATTGAATAGGGTCACTATTCAAAACAAGTATCATTTGCCTCGAATAGATGATCTTTTTTACCAATTGCAAGGTGCATCAGTTTTCTCTAAGATTGATCTAAGGTCTGGCTACCATCAGTTGAAAATTAGGAATGAGTATGTGCCCAAGACGGCGTTTAGGACTCACTATGGGCACTATGAGTTTTTGGTTATGTCATTTGGTTTGACCAATATGCCTGCAGCTTTTATGAGTTTAATGAATGGGGTGTTCAAGCCATTTCTTGATTCTTTCATCATAGTCTTTATTGATGATATTTTGGTCTACTCGAAAAGGAAGGAAGAGCATGCCAACCATCTTCGTATTGTTTTGGGCGTTCTTGGAAAACAAAGGTTAGCTAAATTTTCTAAGTGTGAATTTTGGTTGAAATCGGTTGCATTTTTGGGGCATGCAGTTTCGAAAGAAGGGGTAATGGTAGATCCTCAAAAGATTGAGGCGGTTAAGAATTGGGTTCGGCCTAGCTCTGTGACGGAAGTTAGGAGTTTTGTGGGGCTCGCTAGCTACTATCGTCGATTTGTGAAGAACTTTGCTTCTATCTCCATGCACTTGACTAATTTGACCAAAAAGGAGATACAATTTGAATGGACTGAAAAATGTGAGGAGAGCTTCCAAAGGCTCAAGACTCTTTTGACCACCACGCTTATTCTAGCATTACCGGTTGAAGGTAAAGATTTTATTGTTTATTGTGATGATTCACATTCTTGTTTGGGTGCGGTGTTGATGCAAGATAAGAATGTTATAGATTATGTCTCGCGTCAATTAAAGGTGCATGATAGGAATTATCCAACACATGATTTGGAGTTGGCAGCAGTAGTGTTTGCTCTTAAGCTCTGGCGGCATTACCTCTATAGTGTTAAGTGTGACGTGTTTACTGATCATCGCAATTCGCAGCATGTGTTCACTCAAAAAGATTTGAATTTGAGACAGCGAAGGTGGATAGAGTTACTTAAAGATTATGATGTCACCATTCAATATGATCCGGGTAATGCTAATGTAGTGGCAGACGCTTTGAATCGAAAGGCGGTGAGTATGGGTAGTTTAGCTTGCTTGAGTGCATCCAAGCAACCTTTGGCTAAGGAAATTCAGACCTTAGAGTCTAATTTCATGCAGTTGGGCATCTCAGAAATAGGTGGGGTGTTAGCTAGCATTGAAGTGAGGGCCACATTCATTGATGAGATCAAGGCCAAACAATTTGAAGATGAAAATTTGGAGGAGCTTAGAAAAAAGACTGTGATTGGTAAGGCACAAGAGACCACTCTTGATGCGGATGGTGTGCTCAATTTTAAAGGAAGAATATGTGTCCCTAGAGTAGATGACTTGATTGAGAAATTGTTGGTGGAGTCTCATGGTTAGCGATATTCTATCCATCCGGGTGAGACCAAGATGTACCGAGATTTGAAGCGAATTTATTAGTGGCCGGGAATGAAGAAGGACATAGCGGAGTTTGTGGCGAAGTGTCAAAATTGTTAACAAGTGAAATATGAACACCAAAGGTCTTCATGTTTGCTTCAAAGAATGCCAATTTCGGAATGGAAGTGGGAGAGGATAGCCATGGATTCCCAAGACTTTGGGAAAGTTTGATTTTATTTGGGTAGTGGTTGATAGATTGACTAAGTCAACCCATTTTATTGCGGTAAGAATAGATTATAATGCTGAACAATTGGCTAAGGTGTATGTGAAAGAGATAGTGAGGTTGCATGGGGTACCCCTCTCTATCATCTCAGACCGTGGTACCCAATTCACATCCAAGTTTTGGAGGAAATTACATGATGAATTGGGCACACAACTCACCTTTAGTACAGCCTTCCATCCACAGACAGATGGGCAATCAGAGAGGATTATTCAAGTGTTAGAAGACATGTTGAGGGCATGTGTGATTGATTTCGGAGGGAATTGGGATAAGTTCCTACCTTTGTGTGAATTCTCCTATAATAATAATTATCACTCCAGTATTGATATGACACCATTTAAGGCACTCTATGGGAGGGGATATAGATCACCCATAGGATAGTTCGAGGTTGGGGATGTGAAACCTTTGGGGGTTGATTTAGTGAAGGATGCTCAAGATAAGGTGAGGAGTATTCAAGCTATGCTTTTAGCAGCCAGAGTAGACAAAAAATGTATGTGGATCATAAGGTAAGATACATGGCGTTTCAAACCGGTGAGAATGTTCTTCTTAAGGTATCACCCACGAAAGGGGTGATGAGATTTGGCAAGAAGGGCAAGCTAAGTCCGCGATACATTGGTCCATTTGAGGTTCTTGAATGTGTGGGTCAGGTAACATATAGATTGGCGTTACCTCCTAATCTATTGGGTGTTCATCTGGTATTTCATGTGTCCATGTTGAAAAGGTATCATGGTGACGGGGATTATATCATTAAATTGGACTCAATTGTGTTAGACAAAGACCTCCAATATGAGGAGGAACCAATTGCAATTCTTAATCGTGGTGTGCGCAAGTTAAGGACCAAGGAGACTAAGTCCGTAAAAGTCCAATGGAAGAATCGTCCAGTTGAGGAGGCTACTTGGGAAACCATGAGGGACATGCGAGACTAGTATCCCTAATTGTTCGTCGATTCAGGTACTACTTCATTCTTTCCTTAGCCTATTTTTCCTAAGTTTTGTCACTCGGGGACGAGTGATGGGTAAATTGGTATCTATTGTAACGACCTGTTTCCGTCGTTATAGAAATGCCAACGGGGGAAAATTTTGGACCGAAAAACTTTTTCGTAATATTTAGATTTTCCCAACCTAGTTCAAATTTGGACGAAATTGGAGTCATTAAGGTGTAGGGAAATCTGGTAACAATCGGGTGATTTATTTATGATTATGATTACATGGGTATATAGATAACTCATTAAGGAATCCGTACGACTTTACGGAATTGAATTTGGGCGAGTAGAACTCCCGAAATCGACCTTAACATAAAGGGTACTTTCTGAGCGTCGTTGGTTAGAGGTGTGTTGTGAAATGGGGATTTTGGAATTCTTTAAATAGCTCACTGGTTTGTGCAAGCTGCTCTAGCGGTGCTTTTGGTCGCTCTAGCGAGGCCGCTACAGCAGGGTGAGGGTCGTTGTGGCAGGTTCGACGCAACTTAAAGTCGTAAATAAACCCCTAAACGATCTTATTTTGCACTTTTCAATTTTTAGACCTAAGGAACGAACCTCAGGCGACTCCTAACAGTTTTCCAGCATTCTTGAGGCTAAAGGTAAGCTTTTCACTCTCCGAATCCATTTTTCGATACGTAGAACATAATAGAATGGACAATTAATGATGGGGGAGGGTTTTGATCTAGATTCTATGGTGGAAACAACCCTATTTTTGGATACTTGGGATCATTGGTATGATCTAGGGCTGTTAGAATTGTTAGTAATCCGAGTAATTAGTGATTCTTTATTGATTCCCGTATTATATTGATGGTTTGTAGACCAAGAACAAGCGGAACGAATTCGAAAAGGGAAGGATCAAGTTTCTTAGTGTTTCGAGCTTATTTTGGGGTAGGTGATGGTTGTGATTCTATGATTGTGTGATGTATATTTGTTCTTGCTTTATTATGATACTTGCATGTATGAGAATGTTGCATTATTGATCACACTTGATGTAAATGAGATAGATGAATGATGGTTACCATGAAATCATGACTTAAATGTATGATCTTGAGGATATACTTGTGATTGTGATTGTGATTGTGTTTGTCGTGTGTTGAATGGATCGGTTGCCACATTCCGGCATAACTAGCTTGAATCGGTTGCCACGTTCTGGCATAATTATGGGATCGATTGTCATGTTCTGGCATACTCATTGGATCGGGTACCACGTTTCGGTATGCTAACTATTTGGGTTTGGTTTCCATGAGAGGACCAATGACTTGTCATAATTGTGTATTTTGAGACATGTGAAGTTGTTCGTTGTTCGTAAATGTTGATGATATTGTAATGTTCGATATATGCATGTAATTATATTGTTGTTTGACTTATGTATGTTGCACTTAGTGGGATAGCCGCGTGATCCTACCAGTACATTGTGGTTGTGTACTGATACTGCACTTGCTCTTATTTTTGTTGAGTAAAGGGCATCTTCAAGAGGCTACTGACAGACCTCGCTTAGGAGATCAGTGATCGTTCGAATTAAGGGTGAGCTAATTCTTCCGGGCTGCCATGGGTTCTTTTTCGTCTATGTCCATCATTTTCGTACTTAGATTATGTTCTAGTTAGTTGATTAGTTCATTAGATTGGGGTTGCACCCCTTCTTGTTTAGACTTGTTGAACTTTAGATGTTTTGGTACATTGACATTCAGGTTCTAGGCATTACTTCCGCAATGTTAGTTTATTATTGTTAGACTTTTGTTAGAGTTTATAGGAACTCTATTTATTTCCTTAGTATTTAACTTGCTTTTGTAACTTAAATGTCTTAGTTTTGGTTTAGTTGTTTGGTTTGGGTTGTAGTAGTGGTTCTTTGATGTTTGCGTAATCAAGACACAACTTCCAATGCAAATGTCTACAATCGTACAATAGTATAGTAACCCAACCAAGGGTTGGGGTCGAGGCCCAAGGGAGTGGGCTTGAGAATTAATAGAAATATAAAATTTAGTTCTAATTAGTCATAGCTAAAAACTTTATCGAATATAAACATGTTAAATCTAAGGGGTGACACAAAAATGTCAATTAACAATGGAGGTTTGTGAACAAGTAAGCAAAAATAGCAAAAATGCAAAGAGTACTAATCAAGGAGAGGAGATTCTTGGGATGTGATAGGAATACGGGATAAACTAAACTATTGGGTACATGCTTTTGATAATAAATTCGTTGAATATTTGTGACTAGACTATAATGGAGGTAAATTCTCTCTCGAGCAACTTACCCCGAATCAAATGGGTTCCTCTCGGACACCTACTTGCCGCATGAAGAACAGCCTCCGCTTTAGCCCACTCACTCTCTCGAGCTAAGTGTGGGGGAAGGACTAGGGTTCACTCTCTCGAGCTGAATCTCATTTCGACCCACTCCCACCGGCCATCAATTTAATAGTCTAGTTTTATGACCTCTCTCTCGAGCAAGCCGAAAACACAAAGGTGAAATCGTATTTGCAACTATAATTTCATTAAGTTCCACCACAACTACTAAACGAAATCACATTTACACAACAAATAAACCATCAACAAGCAAGACCCAACAGATAATCTAACCCTGGTCAGAAAATCACACCCCAAGAATTGGGGTTTTAGCTAGACATGTAAAAGAGATAGAAATTTATACCAAAATGAGTTTGCATTCAAATGGGTATGAAGATTTAAGTCTCAAAACAAGCAAAGAATAAAGAATCCACAAGACCCAAGTCCAAATTCTTGGAGTTGAAACCCTTTGAATCTTCAAATTCTTCAATACCCTCTTCAAACTTAGAACTTAGAAATCTATGTTAAAAGTTCTATATTAAAAATCCGATATTCCAAAACTCTTTTTTTTAAGCTACAACTCTAAACGAGTATTTATAGTTTTTAAAGATCTGTGATGTAGCGTATCATTCGGTGTTGTTAGTTGAGATCGTCGATCAACTCAGCAATCCGCCCTTTGGTAGGTTTCATCGCCGTCTTGCTCTATCCTTCAGCATCGTCGTGTTTGGATCATTGGGCGACATAGTACAGCTTCGCGGAACTGCTCAGCGACATGCCGACTGCTCCTTTTCATCGCCGATTTGACCCTCTCTTTCAGGGCTCAGCACACTAGAGCAAAAGGCGAGGATAAGACCTTTTTTGGCGATTTGCCAAATGGATTCGGCGATTCTCAGATCTTCATTTCTTCGTTCTTTCAGCTGCCTTTGTTCTTTTTTGCTAAATAGTGTCCTTGCTTTCCCTCAAACTCCAAATACCTGAAACTTAAGGATTTTCATCAAATATTGAGACAAAATATGCATTTGAGGACAATTTCTATCAAAACGAATCCCTAAATGAGTCCAATTTGTGGACTCATCATTCTTCCACCGGAGAGTTAGTGTGGGTGACAATCACGACGGTCTGGTCGTGACAATTATAATCTCCCTAGACTTATAACACAAAATTTAGTATATCTTCTATAATTTATATTATATTATATTTATTTATCTATACTATATAATATTATATTAAAATAAGACACCTTTTCACATTGAAGGGCCGTGACTTTTCCAAAGAGTTATGACTATTTCGATGAGTTATGACCTTTTCAAAGGGTTGTGACTTTTTCGATGAGTTATGACCTTTTCAAAGGGTTGTGACTTTTCTAACGGGTTATGACTTTTTTTAAAAGACACAACAAACAATATTTCATACTACCCTTTGTTGGCTATAAAAAGAGGGGTTTCCTCACATTTTTAAAGTACAATTCGTTTAAGTTTTCTATTGTTCTTCTTCTTCTTCTTCTTAAAATACTCAATTTAGTATATATTCTAGATTTTATATTTTATTTATTTATTATATTATTATATTTTAAAAGAACACATCTTTTCGCATTGAGTGGTTACCACTTTTGCAAAGAGTTGTGATTTTTTCGATGAGTTTTGATATTTTCGAAGGGTTGTGACTTTTATGATTAAATAAAATAAGCATATGTTAATACTACAATTGTTAACTATACATGGAGAGGTTTCCTCATATTTTCTAGTTTTTAAATCTTTATATTCTTCTCCTCTTAAAAACTCAAGTGTGATTTACAGATGTTGAGAATCTCAAAGTTCAGTTGAATTTGAACACTGCATAACTTAAATGCTAAATTAATATAATACTCCAACTGAAAACATTCAATGTAGTATATCTTCTATATTTTATATCAAAAGTTATTTATTTATATTATAAGCAGGAACCCCAACAATACAATAATAACTAAGAATGCACTATAGAGGAGGAATGAGAAAGTTTTTTTAAGTGGTGTAACTAAGAGATTTTAAGAGTGTCATTTATATTTTTACATATCACAATTAATTTTAAAATGAGGAAAAAGTCAAAAAAAAAAAACAAGAAAAAAGATAAATCTAATTGGAGGCCATAGAGAGGTGCCACATTACCTTATCTATATCTAGCTTAATATCATAAATAGTTATAGGTGTTTTGAGATATTGATTTGACAATTTCAGTAGTAATCATAAGAAAGTTCACATCCACTATTCATAGGAAGTTATACTTTATTATTCCATTTATAATTGTTTACTTAAACTTTTGATTTAATAATATTCACATTATTTTTTTAAAATAGTGGAGTATATGATTTGATATTTACGTGCAACATGTGTGTCTCAAAACTAGTTATATATATAAACAAGATGGTAATTGAAAATGGAGAATAAGAAACTATGAGACTAATAATTAACACTACTAGTAAGAAAATGGAGATGATATATATACGTACGGTGCTTCAAATAATCACTATCCCGCAGATTGTGACAGTCCTAATCCGGACACTTTAAATCCAATTCTCCTATCTAAATTCATGTGTTTGATAAGCTAAAAATGTGTCATATAATCACATTCTCCTCACTAGCACAATCCTGCTTTGACCTGCCCTTTACGTACCTCTCGTAACTCCCACCATCATCGATGCCTCTCACACTTACTCACTAGATATTTTGTCTTCCACAAAAGCCAACCATCTTGTCTAAATATATATTCCTAATTTTATACTTTCTATGTCTTTTGCAGTATGTCTACGCATCAATCTCCACGTCACCATTTTGAATTAATACGTGAATTCTTAATGGCCAACACTTGACGACGTCATCATTCCGAAAATTACGGTTGAATGGTGAGTCTAAGAAGCTATTTGAATTGGCCTAAAAATTGATCAAACTTACTTTTAAGTCATTTTTAGCTTTTGAGAGTGTTTGACAAAGTTAAAAATAAATTAAAAATGAGTTGAAAAAAGTTAAAAGTAGATATTCTCCTACTTTTCATTTTTTAAGTTAAAAGTTATATAAGTTTGACTTTTTAAAAATTATTTTTTTTAAGTTAAAGCAAAATTAACGGGGTTTAAGTGAGGTGAGGAGAATGCGTGAATGGATGTGGTTGATGGTGCGAGGGGTCTAAATCTGGGTCATCCAAGATATGTGATAAGAGAATTAGAATATGCAGTAAGTTTAGACACATAATTGTTGTGATTTAGTATAATAAGGTCTGTTCAAAATATGTTAAAAGAGAATAAGTCAATTTGTACACCAATATAATATCGTCGTTACTCTTGATTAAGACTGGGCAACGGACCGGAACGGAATCACCGGACCGGAATGAACCGGTACCGGACCGGAACGGGATGGGTTGACCGGAATGTTGACCGGTACCGGGATGAACCGGACCGGAATTACCGGTACGGATACACGGTTCCGTCCCGTTCCACTATATACCGGGATGGAACCGGAACGGACCGGAATGGAACGGGACGGGATAAACGGAACGACACATCTAGCTATTTTAAAAAATGATTAAAAAAATTTAGTTATTTTAATTTTTTGAAATACAAAAATATTAATGTTTTTTTATTTTTCTAAGTTTAAATTAATAGTTTTGAAATTTATAATGTAGTTTTACTTAAGTTTATTTTAAAAATATTTTTTTTAATTTTTACTTATTAAATTTGCAAGTTAAGTTTAATAAAGTTTTTTTAAAAAAATATATTTTTGAGCTTAGTTTTAAATATTTGAATCTTTTGAAGTATGCAAGTTAAGTTTAATAAAGTTTTTTTAAAAAAAAAATATTTTTGAGCTTAAGTTTTCAAGATTTGAATCTTTTGAAACTTATAAGTTATTACTTATTAATATGTTATAACTTATAAGTTATATTTATAACTTGTAATTTAAATAACTTAAGTTTGTAATTTTAAAAAATTAAATAAAAATAAGGATAAAACAATAACACAAAGTCACAAATTAAAAAATATCAATCCAATATTCCAATTTATTTAAATTTGTATTACAAATTACAATTTACAACTATTAGTAGAGTGCATAGTTTACGCAGCCACCTTCTAGGAAGGGTTCTGTTTCAACTAAGCCTCAAATGTAATACTAATAGTTGTATAGTCCCGTAAATTCTTTCTCTAACTCAGCTATAGATTGACCGTAATCAACTACTGGTCTTGGTAAAGCTCGTTGACGATCTTGAAGTTCCATGCCATCGTCACTACCACATCCAATGGCGGAATCTATGAAAAGTTCAAATTGACTATCCAACTTTGGAAGTCCTTGATTTCTCCGCTCAGCATTTATCCAATCTCTAAACAACACCGATATCTCCAAACTGTCTTCTGCTAACGAATATCTGTGGTCTCCAATTTGAAATCTTGCCGCGCTGAAAGCTGCCTCCGAAGCAACTGATGATCCTTGAATTGCAAGCACGTCCTTCACCATCCTACTAAGTTTTGGAAATTGAGTTCCACGAGCCCTCCACCAGTTCAATAATTGTGGTATACCTTCATCGTTTGTAATATTATCTGAACCCTGTTCAAGATATTTAACAAATTCACATTTATTAGAAGAGTCAAGACCAAGTTTATGTTTCACTCTACCATGGGCACCTACCTGAGGCATAGACATTTGAGGATTTTCAACATTATCTAAAGAACAATATTTATCATACATTTCTTTAGCAAGTAATTTTATACTATTTTGACATGTTACCAAATCAGGTGTTTCTTCTGGTTTAATATCTAAATTTTGATAAATGCATTCAACTAAAGCTTTTGCACCATATTCTTTATATTCGGGGTTGAAAAGAATTGCAGTTAAATAAATTTGAGGGATAGGAAAAAAATATTTCTTAAATTTTGTAATCATAACTTCAATAGCAATGGTAAATAATTCATGTGTTTTATATTCAGCAAAGATATATGAAATCTCACATATATGTATTAAAATTTCAGAAATAGTAGGATAATACATTCCAGAAAAAATTTTAGTAGCATCATAAAACGATTTCAAAAATATTCTAAGTTCATTTACTTCATTCCAATCACTATCATTAAGTTTAAATTCAGGATAAGCATTATGACTATTAAATTGCATAGTAATAGGCTCTTTATATGTATAAGCAACTTCAAGCATTTCATAAAAGGAATTCCATCTAGTTTTTACATGCTTCGGAACTTTTCTAAACGGAAGTTTACATGCATTACAAAGCTCTTTAAATTGATTAATTCTACTACTACTATTCATATGAAAAATATAAAAACAAGCATTATCAACTTTATCACAACTATTTTCAAATAATTTCACACCGTCACTAACAACCAAATTTAATATATGCGCAGCACATCTAACATGAAAAGCATATTTACTAATAGGACAAAGTCTAGTTTCTAGCATATTAATAGCATTTAAATTAGCAGAAGCATTATCTAAAGTAATACTAATGACTTTATCACAAAGACCGAAAAAATCTAAAATTTCCAACACAGTAGTAGCAATATACATTCCAGTTTTTTTCTTTTGACAAATTTTATAACCAATAATTCTTTTTTGTAAATTCCAATTATAATCAGTCCAATGCGCAGTAACAGTTAAATAATCAAAACCATTAGGACTACGACCCATATCAGTGGTAATAGCAACTCTACAATCCATTATTTCAAAATAGGCACGCAAATATTGACAATGTTTTTCTTGAAATTCAAAAATATCTCTTTTTACCATGCTTCTTGATAAACCTTTAAAACTAGGATTATATGTATCACGAATATATGCAATAAAACCCGGATGTTCTCCAAAACTAAAAGGTAAACCACAAACAACAACCATTTTAGCAAAATTTTCACGATCACGATCCTTATTATAGGTTCGATGTGTAAGAGGACCACTTGGGTTCGAAGTATTTAATTCACCTTGAACCATATTTGACCCTCTAACCGATGTTTCAATGTTAGAATTTTCACAAACATTAAGAGAAGATATATATGCAAACCACTCTTTACTATGCTTATTAATCAAATGTTTTTTTAATCCCCCCGTTGAACCTCCACTCCCACCAGATGTATATTTAAAATGTTGTTTACAAATATTACATATACTAAAAGTTTTTTCTTCATTCAAATAACAAAATTTCCACACATGTGATTTTAAAACACGTTGTACCTTGGTCTTACCTCTAGTTGGAACAATAGGAGGACGACTAGTTCCAACTGAAGGATTGTCCTCCTGAGGTGAAACTTCAGTACTATTAAGGTCGGGACTAGTTGGTGTATCATCTAAATCTTCTTCATCAATTTCTACTTCTTCATTTTCTTGATAATTACCATAATGTCTTTCATAAACCTCTTCGGGAATTATAGGAGTATCCGAATTAATTTCTATAGGACCGGGACGAGAAAAACTAGTTTCATTCACATGAGTAAATTCATCAGTATTCATTCTAACAAGAGGAAAATTAGATTTAGAAGAACTAGAACCCTTCTTACTTTTTGTAAGCATATTTTTTACTCCGTGTACAATACCTTTTTTACCTCCACTTTTTTTAGAAGACTCCATGCTAAAAAATTATAAATTATGAAATACGAAATTTAACAAGAACAAATAAAATATAACAAGAACTTACAAATAATAAATACAAAAAATAAATATAAGATTAGAGAGTGGAACGAAGTTACCAAACGCTTGTGTAAAGAACAAATGATTATAATCGAAAATTGAAAAATTGATGTCGAAACTTGAAGTTTGAAGAAGATTCCTACTCCAAAATTCACCAAATGATTGTTGAAATCTTCACAATTACAAAATAATATGATTGAAATTTGAAACTTGAATATTGAAAGTATGAAACTTTGAGCAAGATTGAGAATTGAGAGAAATTGATGATTCTTAATTGTTAACTACTGTAAATATATAAACTGTAATTAAAAGTATAAAAAGAGGGAGTATATATAGTTTTTAGAATTTGTGAATTGTGATTATGTGTTAGAAATTTGGAATTGAAAAATATTATAGTCGTTGGCTCGTTGCTAGTTGGAATTGAAAATAAATCCGTTGAAAAAATAGGGGCAGGGGATGGGACTTGTCAGCAGGGGCAGGGGCAGGGGCGAGGGCAGGGGGCAGGGGCAGGGGCGGGGGCAGGGGGCAGGTGGCAGGGGGCAGCAGGCTTTTCAGCCTTTGCTGACCCCTAGGAATTTTCAGCCGTTGGTCACTACTCACTTGGAAGTGTATATATATATATATATATATTATATATTATATGGAAGTAATACTTCCATATAATATATAATATATATATATATATATATACACTTCCATATATATATATAAATATATATATAATCCCTAGGATAGCATGGTAGATTACATTAATATATTTAAAGAATCATTAAACTGTCGGTACTCGGTACTATAATTTAAATCCATGAATATTTTGGGACTGGGGTAACGTGATGAACATTTTAGTTTGAAAAATTTCAAATTTTAGTCAACTTCGTTCTGTGTAACAATCAAATCCACGCCACAACAGCACAACTACATCGATGTTGGCAATTTTCAACAATTTTTAGGCTATTCTGAATTTCTGATCACTACTAGGGAGAAACTCGTGCTATATATATATATATATATATATATTTTATTTTTATTTTTTTTCTCTTTGATTCCATATAGTAATTAATAACTAATAATCAATGGAATACATGTTGGAAGCAACATATACAAATATTAAATATATATATATATATATAAAAAAAAATTAATCGGAACCGGACCGGAACCGGACCGGACCGGAACCGAACCGGAATAAACCGGGATGTACCGGTACCGGTACACCGGTATCAAATTGTGGTACCGTTCCGTCCCGTGTACCGGCTCACGGTGTCCCGTTCCGTCCCGAATACTACCGGACCGGAACGAACCGGAATGGTACCGGAACGGTACCGGACCGGTACCGGTACAACCCGGTCCGGTGCCCAGCCTTACTCTTGATTAACAAAGAGTATACCCATGTAATTAATATTTCACGCAAAAAAAAAAAAAGTATTTGTCGAAATTGAATAGGTTGGGAATACGTAAACAACTAATCAAGGACAAAAAAGAAAAGCAATATAAATGCAGAGGCGGAATCAAGATTAAGAGTTTGGAGTGCTAAATTTCCTTCAAAAAAAAAAAAAGGCTACAACTTTAGCGTGAAAAGTGTTTAATGGTCTCTTCCTCCCCTCACCACTGAACCGTTAATTAATTTTGTTACGAGTGCACAAGTTGATATACATATATATTTATTTAATTTTCTAGTACAGATACAGAATTTATAGAAAAGCTACTGGATTTATCCGAACCCATGAACCCCACCTAACTATGTTTATATAGGAAGTGGAGTATGCAGTAACGTTTGAGTGGGATTTTACAAGCTGAACACCACCTTAGAATTAATATATAAACCAAGGTCAACAAACACCTAATTAGATATGTTTTGTTTAAAACTGAAAACTTATTAAGTACGTAGTAGCTAGTAGGTATTAAAGAAAAGACTATCCAGATTGTTTGAAGAGCGAGACACGCTTGTAAGTAGTAGGCTCTTGTGGTGGTAAGACTGGTGGCTCATTCAAATGTGCCAAACTGCTACTTACCCACCTGTATATACATACATACAATCAAATCAAAACCCCAACATTTTTATTTTTAAGGCAAAAAGGACAAATATATTCTCGAATTATCGTAAATGGTATGCAGATATCCTCCGTCATACTTTTGGGACATTGGTGCCTCTGCCGTCCAAAAACTAGATTATATATACCCTTATACGAAGGGACATACCCGTGTCATAAGCTTATCCACCGATCAAAATCGAATCGATGGATAAAATTGTGACACGTATCCCTATTTAGTATTCGGTTGGAGGGAAGGGCATATACGCTCTAGTTTTAGTTTTTGGACGGCAAGGGCGGCACCAAAGTCCCAAAAGTATGACCATTTACGATAGTTCAGGGGTATATTTATTCTTTTTCCCTTACTTTAGTACTATATACTCACTTTAATATACGTACGTACCAGCCATGTTTCTTGATGAGTTTCTCCTCATCATCATCCTTGGAGTTTGTTGTTTCATTATTTGCCTATATATATAAGTGAGTAGAGAATAATTAATTAATATATATTATATATGACATGGATGCAGATGTAGAGGTATACCTGGTAGTCATGAATTTGGGTTTGAGATGATAACATAGAATTACTCATCACCTCATCTTCCTCTCTATGTTTTTTGGATCTCCAGAATGCCTCTATCTCTTCCTTTGTTAATGACTTGTTTCTCTTATATTTCACTGTATCCATCCAATAATTATATATTTCCAATTCAAACCAATATAATTAATAATAATTAAGGACAATATTAATTAACTTACCAATTTGGGGGTCTGGAATATAACAATCCCAACCAGCCATAAGGGAACCCATTTTTATTTTATTTAATATAAAATATAATATGATGCTCTACTACTCACTATCTCTTATAAACCTACCTATTATACTAGTGCTAGTGCTAGTACTACAAGACAAGTTACTATTTTTATTTCCTCATAAAATCTCTAGAGCAGCACGTAGATATATATATATTCATCCAGCCCACACTCACCATCCACCTCAACTTATATATTAGTAAAAGCAAGATAAGTACCAATAAATGAAAATTGAAAAACAAATGGATGTCCTATACGTCGTCACGTCCTATAAACTCGTCACGTATAACAACCTTCACGTGACAACTCAGGAACCCAACCTTATCTAATCCTCTCCGTTTTTATTTATTTATTTATTTATTTGTTTGTTTCATTTTAATTTTATATATAATTTGTTAAAAAAGAAAATTGAATCTTATAATTTTAGAGATTAACTACTATTCGCTCACAATGGACAAGAAAATTACATTGTCAAGTAATTTTTAAAAATACTTATAATTATATATTACGTCTATATCTATATTTGAACTCCCTAACTTAAAAATTAAATACCTAAAACCCTTATCTTAATTTAATTATAATAAAAATATAACCCTTATGAAGAGTAGCCAACGCTTCACATATACTGTTTTGAAGAAAACGACGCTTATTGTAATGGTAAGTTGCCAAATTTATCCATACGTTGGTTGTACTTCTCTTCCGGTGTTAAAAGAAAAGAAAATCAATAGTGATTGGCTAGATGTGGTCTATACTAACTTTTGAAAAAGTTATATAACTATATGTGTCTCAGGGCATCTTCAACCCTACACTTTATTTTACACTTCAAAAATAGAGTTATATATTTGTTTAGATAATCAACTCCAACTCAATTTTCTATTTTATTCTTTAAAAAAAAAAAAAAATCTCTCTCCTTAATATTATATTATTATTTCTATTTCATTCTTATTTTCTTATTTCATAATACATATCATGTATTTCTTTTTCCCAATAATTACTTTATATAATTTTCATTTGATATAAAATTTTATTGTTTCAAATTTTTTATTTAATATGAAATTATATTTTATTCAAAAAATTTAAATAACATAAATTGCAAGAAAATATTATATAATATACAAATTAATAGGCAAATTCAAATAAAAGTAAAATATAATTACATAAATATTACATAAACACTCAATTTTCGAAATTATTATGTTGCTCCCATAAATGCTCTATTAATGCATTACGGAGTTTAAAATGAGCATTTTTGTCCTTAATTTTTTTATGTCTAGCTAAATATTGTTCAAACCAGAGATTTTCATCTACCACCATTTATGTAGTTGGAGTTGGAGCCTCTACGGCATCTTGAATTGGTGTATTAAGATCACGTTTATCCTCAATTATCATGTTGTGCAGTATAATACATGTAGTCATTATATCATGCAGCACTCATTTTCTCCAAAAAACGTGACGGTCCTGCAATAATTACAAAATGTGATTGCAAAACTCCAAATACACGTTCAACATCTTTTCGGCATGATTCTTGCTTCATCGCAAATTAATTATTATGTTATGTATTGTATTTTATCTTGTATTATATTATTATGTTATGTATTGTATTGTTATCTTGTATTTAAATTATCATTTTATGTATTGTATTTTTAAATTAAAATTTTCATCTTATCATTTTAATTTTGCGTATTCTTTATAGTGAAACCTAATAATAAAATCAAATTATATTATTGACAAAAATTAGAAAAAATTAAAATACTATTAATTCTGGATGAAAGTAGTATATATTAAATAATATATTTTTAAAAATATTATATTACATTTAAAAAAAATTATGAATATTAGATATCTAATTAATGACATTATATGTAAAATAATATGTTATTTAGAAAGTAATAGAAATAATAATAAAATATTCAAAAAGTGAAATAGAGAGTGTGAATAGTAGTCCTCCAATTTGGAGAACTACTATTCACCTCTCTAAATATGAAGAATAGAGAGTGATATGAAGGTGGGTTGGAGTGTCATTCTCTATTTTACTCTCCAAATAAAGAAGTTGGAGAGTAAAATAGAGGTGGGTTGAAGATGGTCTAAGCCTTTGTAACAATGCCATATGAATGGGAAAAAATTGTTGCTGAACCTTATTTGTTTTCTCAAGAGTTCCAAAAACTAACCATGGCATCAAGAGTCCTTCTTCTTGAGAGATCCGTGAAGGCAAGAGAGCTAAGGTTTTTCTTCAACTCTTCTAAGGTGAGAACTGAGCAACAACAATATGGACTCCAACAACGTCTTGGGTGCAGGCCCTCCTATGTTTACAGGAGAAAGTTATCACACATGGGTGATAAAGATAAAGGTTTATCTTAAAGCTCTTAGAGTGCGTTTGGATTGACTTTAAAAAAAAAGTAACTTTTAGAAAGTAACTTTTAGAAAGTAACTTTTTAAAGTGCTGAAAGTTATTTTTAAAATAAGTAGTTATGTGTTTAAATAAAAGTGATGCAGTTTAAAAAAAAAAAGTTATTGATGTGTTTGATAAATGAGTGTTGTTAAACACTTTTTTTAATCAAAATGTTTGAAATACCCTTTTAGTTGTTAACATAATATGAAGTTGATTAATTTGAGGTTTTTATTTCTAAAAAAATAAAATAAAATTAATTTATATTTTACATCCATACGTAATAATATTTGCCTATCATTCACATATTTCTTTATCATCACAAATTATTCATAAAAGGAATATAAATTTATTAGTTAAGTTAATTTTATGTGCACAACTTATTTTAAATTTCAAAAATATATAATTTGAATAGATTACATGAAAGATTTATGATTTATTTTTAATTACATCCATAAGTAATAATAATTGCCTATCATTCACATATTTCTTTATCATCACGAATTATTTATAAGAGGAATATCAATTTATCATTTAAGTTGATTTTATATGTGCAACTTATTTTAAATTTTAAAAATATATAATTTGAATAGATCACATGAAAGATTTAAAATTTATTTTTAATTACATTCCATAAATAATAATAATAATAATAATAATAATTGCCTATAATTCACATATTTCTTTATCATCACAAATTATTTATAAGAGGAATATAAATTCATATTTCAAAATTAAATAGTTTGATTCAAATACAAATATCAAAATGATAGAGAACACTTCACTAATATAAAAGTGGAAAACTCAAACAATACAAACATCAAACATTACCAATTTCATTAGCAATCATATCACGAAGCCCCATTCAATAAGTGTTACTTTGTTCTTTCATATTTTCTTCTATATTTTTAGCACTTGAACTTGTGCCAAATTCGGAGTTAACCAATAGAATATATCTCCCATTCTCAGCCATTCGAAATGCATCATTCACATTGCATTTTTTTCTAAAATATAATTGTGAATGGACATAGTAGCAAGTACGATGTCCCTTTGAGTGTCAACGCTATAATAAGACATATCTCACAAAATAAACCACCTTGCTTTCCAAACACCAAATATGCGCTCTATTGTATTTGTACATGAAGAATGCATATAATTAAATTTTGCAATGTGTCCTCTTGGCTCGCGCAATTGTCTTGTTGCACCACGACGAAAGTCAGAGAGATGGTATGTAAAACCACGCTTTTTGAAAGAAATAGAAAGACTTGAATTGGAAAGAAACCCTTTTTGGAAAATAATCAAATTTGAAAAGTTTGACAAAGTTAAGTATGAGTTTTGGGTCGACTTTAAACGATCATAAAGCCTAGCTCAGGATGATTTAGGTGTGCTATCAGATACCGTAGGAAATGTTTTTGAATTATCTTTCCAACACCACCGAGTTTGCTCAGTTTCGAGTTCGTATGAGGGAGATATGTACATTCGAAGTTGGGCTACCAAGATAAGAAAAGTCAAAACCGAATTTTAGAAGGGTATTATGGTCTTTTCACTACCCAATTAATTAAATTCTTTTTTGGTAATTAAGTTGGGGACAAAACTGATTGGATTCAGTTTACGCTTCATAAAAATAAGTTAGGGTTTTGAGAGAAGAGAAAAGAAGAGGAGAAAAGAGGAGAGGATCAAGGTGTTCGTCGAGGTTCTTGAGTTTTGTCGCAGATTTTCGCCATGGGTTTGATCCCTAAGAGGTATGTAAGCTTCCATAGTGTTGGGTTTGTTCACCCACACGCCAATCATGTTATTTTCAGGGAAATTTCATTCTTGAAGTTGAAAGATTAGAGTTCTTGATGAGTGTTCTTGAAGTTCATCCTAAATTTTGTTATGTTGGGTTTTGATGATTTCTTGAGATGGAAGTGAGTGTTTTAAGGGCTTTATTGAGTAGATAAGAGTGTACTTATGTTAAGTAATCGAATCCAAGTGATTGGGAAAGAAATCGTTCGATTCTAGGCGAGTCAGGGTGAGAAAATGAGCAAAGAAATTTGTCGAGTTTTCCGCGCCAGCTAGTGCACACCAAATTATGTTCTGAAGTTTAGGGGCTGGCGCCCCACACCACTCAGTGCGCCAGGGTCGCCTACCCCGTCCAGTTTGCAATCGGTTACTCCGTTTGAGATCTTTTAAAGTGTACCTCACTCTCTTTCGATTCTAACTACTATAAGCCACTTCTAAACACCTATAAATCATTCATAACATGATCATAACCTTGAATTCATAATTCAAATTCAAGGTAGAGTTAAGAGTTAAGTTTTGAGAATTCTTTTGAACATTCTAAGAAAGTCCCTTTGAGTCCTTTTGTGGAGTCTTCTACAACTTCTAGTAACTTGTTTCAAAACTCAAGCAAGTGAGTATGAGAATGAGGAGAATGTAATCATGAGTCTACTTTATCATCACAATATCCTTCATATCATGAACCATAACTCTTGAATTCATAATTCACAGTTAAGAGTAGAGGTCAAGAAAGCTTTTGAGTTCAATTGTGAATCCTTTGAGATCAAATATCGATTTGAGCTAAGTTTTGAAGAAGTAAGTATAAGAATGAGCTTTAGTGGCAATAAAATATAGCTTTAGCGGCAATAACATTTGCCGCAATACTCTATACCGGCCAATGAACTTTAGCCGGCAATGTTGGGGTCGGCAAAGGCTTTTGCAGCCATTGTGGGAAATGCTGGTAAAGGGTAGCATGAATTGCCAGTGCAAACCATTAGCTTTTACAGCAATTAATTGCGGAAATTATGTTGGCTACTAAAGGTAATTCATACTGTCTAACTATTGTCTTTTAGCGTCCAATGATTTAGTCGATAAATCTAAATTAATAGCCATTAAAAGATAGTAGTTTTAACGGCAATTGTTTGTGCAATTATAATGGCTTCTAAAGGTAATCATATCGGCTCACTATAGTCTTTTAGTGTCCATTGTTTTAGTCGATAAAGAGAAATAAATAGCCATAAAAAGGTAATGGTTTTAACGGCAATTGTACCATGGCAAGTAATGGCGGCAATATCCCTTCTAAAATTTGTCTTACTTTGCCCTTTTAGCGTCCATTTATCATAACATTTAACGACAATTATTTAGACGCCATTAATAATAACAGCTAGATTTGTCGGAAATTTATATATAGATATCCAACAAACCTGGTTGCAAAAGATGCCCTCATAGTCACAACAAAGTTTGGAAAATTCTAAAAATATATATTATTATTAATTCATAAAATAGAATATATATCATTAAATCTAAACAAATAAAAGGAGTACAAATCAAACATATGAATGTCAAAACTTATAAAACTAAACTTATATTGTTCGTACTAATATCTATCCTATTGAATAAATATCTTCGAAAAAGTTTTGAAACTCTTCTTCATATTGAAATCTCCCACAAGTGAAATTTCCGAACTTCAGATTGATTGACCTGAAATAAACAAAATAGATTTCAAATGATGAAATGTAAAGTATAAAAACATTGTAAGTAATCTGACTAATCTGAAAAATTACTAGCAAGAAGCATCTGAATAAAAACCAAGGGTGAATTTCTCTTGATTTCTAGTAGAAACTACATTGGTATCACAATTCACAACCATACAACTTCAAGTCTGTTCATAGCAACAGAGATTTAGCATAGCAGCCACACAAATAGAAGACTAAAGTATAGAATTAAAGTTTGTGGTAGTTGTCTTATTATCGATTTACATCAAGTTGGCGCAGCTTCAAGTACCATCGACAGTGTTTATATATATAGATGAGGATTAGTTCTAAAAAGAGAACGTTATGGTTATTACAGATCAACAAAACCTGCTTTCATTAAGAAGCAAACAGAGGAAACTCCACATAGCATAGGGTGAAATACCAAAAAACATAAGAGCGGTAATGGTTGGAACTAGTATCTTCGTGTAGTCATTGGCTACAAGAATAAAATGATCTTCTTATTATCCCCTACTAATCGAATGTAGAATATTCAAGAATTAGTGGTGAAAATGAGCACACTAATAATCCAAGTTTTCTCTATCAAATGATAGTAGACTATTTTGACGAGGAAAAGGATTGGATCGCCAATGAATAAGAATCCTCAGCTCGTGTAATAAGCAGTCAACAAAAATCTATTACAATCTCATTAAAAGGGGATTTACAACTCACAAAGGGTCCTTTTTAACTCTCAAATCAGTCCAGACATCTGTCAAAGAGAATGAATTCTCAATCTGTCCAGGAACATATCAAAAGGAATTGCAAGTTCAATTGCAAGACATCTTCGTTGAAAATAGAGGTGTGGAACATTAGTAATGGAATCAACAATTGTTACATCTCTTGATCTAGAAGACATCCAGGTTTAGTAGTTATATTTGTTAATTTGTAATTACACTTTGGAAGGGCAGCTTTTATCCCTACATTTATGCAGCACTTCTGTACATGGTGACTACTACTGGAAGGCACATAGTCAAATAGCAGCACTTGGGCATTACTAAGGACATTTTACTTAGGTCCAAACATTTATTGGCATTTCTAAAGAACATGTTCAGTTTCCCACTCATTATTATGAAGATAAACTAACAACCTTTTATCCTATCCAAGAGAAGTTGTATACTTCTTACCTTCTTTGGAGAAGTTAAAACTGATAAACTACAAAAAGATTGACCTTTCAACTAAAAAGTTAGGACCAAGGTTAAATCCATTTCTAAATACTTTATGTTAGTTTTGTCAATGGAGCTCTAGCAGTAGTGAAACCTAGTAAAACAAGATGTTATTTGTTATCTGCTTCGAATAGACAATACCAAAAATACTTATGGTGCTTCAAGCATGTTGAGCAGGTTGTTTTCTTAAGATAGTACATGAAGTGTGAGTATTTCAATGACCACCCTATAGGTTTATTATGATTGACGATATGATGACACATTAGAAGCCTATGTACTAAGGTAGTATTCATAGCCAATGGGATAAAAAGGAAAAGAAGAGAAAGCAGATTATATAATCACACACCTAGAAGAAAGCTAAAAGGAGGGATAAAAGAAGAGAACACATCCATATAGTGACACAATCGACACAATAGCCAAACCCAAGCCCATTGATAGAATTTTAGCTATTTCCTTAAGTTGTGATTTCTTTCCTTTAGCTCTATGTTTGTTGTCGACCTAACCATGACCATATTGAGAAACTTAACAACAATATAATAAAAACTTCCCACGTTGCTTATGTGCTTGAAGTCCTGAAGTTCTATTTCTCTCTTCTATGGAAATGGGTCAACATATTGTTCTATGGAACTATAGAGAAAATGAGCACACTTATAAACTTTGTTTTCTCTATTAACTGATAGAAAGTTACCAAGTAGAACATGAAAAAAATGAAGCCACTTTCAAGCTCGATTTCGTATGTAATTGGGCAACAATTAATTGCTAAAAGTAGAGATGCTACAGGTAATTTTTCTAATATTCTTCAACTAGAAATTTCACTTCGGAATTCTAAGGTAACAAGTAATTGTTGAAAGTAGAGGTGCTAAAGCTCGCGCAATAAACAATCAATAATTAGAGTTCCTCGACTGTATGTTTCAAAGAAAATGAAGTAGAAACCTGATCATCAACCTATCCAAGGGAATTGTGAGTTTAATTTCCTGACAGATTTGCACAGAACATAGGCATGGAATAGTAGTGCTGAAACCAGCGATCGTTACAGCTCTTTCTCAAGTTTTAATCGATGTATTTGGGTAAGAACTAATTGCTCGTGTATGAGCTGATCCATATAATTGTTCAGACTTTAAGATTGATTGAATATCTATCAGTGTGAACTATACTTAGATCCAAAGCTACTAAGAGAACATACTCTCCTGATTGTTTTATTTTGTATCTTGTAATTTTGTAGCTCATCACAATATTTACTATATATGGAAATCTATTCATTAACACAAAGTAAGAGAATTCACTAAATCAAGGAAGTAAGAAGTACAACATAAGAAATTTGATTCATCGACCCACAAAACTTTATGAAGCAGGAAAAATCAAAAAGTAGAGTTAAAGGATAAAGATGAGTAGTACCGTGACTTGAAGTAATTTCAGCACTATTTGGTATTCTTGATGATTGTGGTACTTGTTCTTGGCCATTGTTGGTGTTGAGAAGCTGATAAATATTAACATGTTAGTTAACAATTGCTGAAAGTAGAAGAGCTACTGCTCGCACATTAAACAACCAATAATAAGAGCTCCTCAACTGTATGATTTATAATTAAATTAACTAAATTGTATTTCATGTATATTCTCCAACAGAATAAGTTGATTATACAACCACACACCTTGTAAAAGCCAAAATAGAAGGAGCACGAGGAAGTGTCTTAATATCTTTTAGTAATGTACGACCACAAGGCTTTCTTATTTCTAACTTACCTAGAATGAAGAAAGATCCGAAAATCATCAAATGCAAGAAAAAATATGCAGTTAAACACCTGAAAGATGCTCTGAAATCATAAACTCAAGTCACTTAATACTCCTGTTGGCGTTATATCTTGGTATTGGTCTATCTGAAACATAGAGATATGATGCTTATGAACTCAGGTTAGCGACTTGAGTAATACAATCTTTTTAGTGGCTTAATATCAAACATTTAAGTCATGATAAAGTTAGACAAAATTCAACAGATCTATGAGGTCTTTGGCTAATCTAGATGGATAGATTCCTAATATGCACAGACTCTTAAGTATGTGCAGGTCCATCTGAATCTGATATGCCGTGATTCCTAAGTATATACTGATCCTATTTTATTGTCGAAATTCTCAATAACTCTATAGTATAAAAGCTAATGACTCTTAATAGTCAAAACAATAACTAGAGCTCTAAAGTTGTATATTTCACATTGAATTTATTAATAATCTAAGAAGGTGAGAAGGAATTGTAGCAAGCGTTGAAAAGAAATTGCAAGATCAATAACTTGTCCAAAGAAATCTTTCCAGCAACCTACCCAAAGGAATTGCAAGATCAAAAAGGTTTGGAGAGAACAAAGGCATGGAGCAGTAGTGTTGAAACCACCAATCATTACAACTCTAGCTCGAGCTTTAGTCAATGTAACTAGGCTGAAACTAATTGCTGAAAATAGATGTGCTATAGGTGACTATTTTGATGATGGTAGACTGCTTTGTTGAGGAAAAATATTGGATAACCAATTAATAAGAGGCATAAGAGGAAAAAGATTGGATAACCATTAAATAGTCAATCAATAAAAACTTGTTACCATCTCAAGAAAAAAAATTCAACTCACTTAGTATCCTTTTTAATTGAGAAGTTTGTCCAGCCATCTGTAAAAGAGAATGAACTCACAATCTTTCCAACAAATGTCAATAGAAATTGCAAGTTCAAAGGAACTTATCGATAGATAGCAGAACATCGAAGCTACAGAGAGGGCAGCGCTTGAAGATAGGAGATTCTATATAATCGCAAAACTTGAATTTTTTGTTAGAAACGATGTCATTGTCAAAACGAAATAATAGTTCTCTTGTACTGATTCTCGTACTCACAATGGAACTTCTGAATCATCATGAATTACAAATATAAAACCAGCCGCCTTATACAACAGTAAAATCAAAGAGCTTTATAAAAACAATAGGGAAAATAGAGGAATAGATTTAATAAGTTGCAATTAAATTAATAGAATTCAGCGATCACCATCACAACTTTGCAAACCGAGATTAATGAACATGATAATACAAAAAATAGAGTGCTAAAATCTGAAAGGAGATCAATAGAGAAACAGCAATACACAGAAAAGGAATCAGATACAGACCTATAGAGACAGAAACAGAGGAGGCAACATTTATCGCCCAGATTTTGGAGAAGAACATTCTACACACCTGAATACTGTGATTTAGGACATAGTATTATGACGGAATAGGTTTCTTGATGTCGCTGCTTTGATAATTAGGTCACTGGACTTCTAGGTTAGTGATTTTTCCATATTACGCGAACTTTTGTTTGCAGAAGGCGAGAGGTTTTTTAATTAAAAAAGGAAAAGGATTTGTGCAGCGGGAGTTTTTCATTTTTAGAATAAAATATGTTTTCCGGCTATTCTTTTAATTTGCTAGTAAAAGTGTACTTATTGCTGGCCATTATACATTAGCTGTTGATATTTTGCCTCGAGTGAATACATTAGCGGCAATTAGGTTATTGCTGCAAAATAAATGTCGCTAAACCCTATTTTTGTAGTAGTCGGATACATGAGTTCCATATGGTTATGTAGACCCTCGAGTCGAGTCGTTCATGCCCATAAATTCCGCATAACTTCATAAATTGAGTACTTTTGAGAGGAGTAGTATATTCAAGTTCTAAGTCTAGAGTATTGAGTTCCTAACTCTTCTGAGATTATTGATCTTGGGCATATTTATATGCTCAATTACTACAAATTCCCCATCTTTAACGTAAGTTTTAGGACATTCACTAATCTAACTAGCATATTTTGGCTTAAGATTGCGATGATTGCATTCTAACATACATGATTAGCAATTTTGCAGGGTTCCTAAGGGAAGTGATTGAGTCAAGGAAGAAAAAGGAGTTAAAGATGAAAAGCGATGCCAGGAGCAAACATCAGGCGCGGCGCCCCAGCACCACTAGCGCAGCAAGGGCGCGATGCGCCAAGCTCCAGTTGATTGAGGCCACTTTTGGGCGCATTGGCAGCGCGGCGCGCCAGCCTGCCAGGTGCGAATTGGGCGTGATGCCCCAGTCTTGTGCGAAGTTTTGGCGAAATTTGATTTAAAAAGGTCTCCTAGTTGAAGTAGAATTTGACTCTATTGTTCCTAACTATTATAAATAGACCCTTAGGGCTCCATTGTTAGGGTTCGACTTTTTATTAGTGTGCAAGAGCAAGTATCTACGTTCATAATAGGTTTTGATCTTCTAACTCTTCTATTTTCCGGAAATCGCATAAACAATTGTATTTTGTGGTTTTCTAATAGTATGAGTGGCTAAACGCCATAGTTCTGGGGTTGTAGCTACAAATGGATTGTTGATTATTAAAGTCTTTATGAATTAATTCTTGGTTGTCATTATAAGTTACTTCTATAATCTTGTTTTAGTATTTTTTGCTTGATCACCATAAGATAAATACATTGTCTAATCTTAAAATCGAGAGAGGAGGGATTAGATAGACCAGAGAATATAGAGAGCTCGATCGACCCATTTGATTGAGGTGATTTGTGTTTAGGAGTGACGCCTAGACAAACAACTTGCTTGGTTACGAAATAGGATGAAATATAAATGCTCACCAGTTAGTCTATTTATCCCCGCTCAACGATGTGGTTAGATAGCCAATTGGAGTAGGCAACTAGAGGTGTGTAGCCCGACTCATACAATTAACCGTATAAACCAGTAACTTGACAACTGAAATTAGCTCTAAGCCGATAATATGATACATGAGATTCAATACATGCTGCAGCCCTGGAATTGTCTTTTACTTGCTTGAAACATCATCTTTAAGTCGTTCAATCTTGGTTACTTTTATTTATTGCGAAAGTAGTAGTAGTTAACAATCAATCACTAACTCTTGAAAAGGTTACTGTTACTTATATTTGTAGAATTGAGTGTTTAATATAAATTGATCATAAGTCCCTTGGGAACGATAACTCGTTTCTTTAAGAATATATATTACTTGCGCGACCACATACACTTGCGTGTATAATTGGGAGCAACAAGTTTTTGGCGCCGTTGCCGGGGACTTAGAAATTGATTTATATTCAATCTTCTTAAGTCTACAATTAGATTATTTAGATATTAATTACTTGATCTTAGCTTGTTTATTGCATGCACTTGATTTTCATGTTTGGCTGGAAAAGGAGATCTTGTCGAACCTTACAACAAACTTGAAAGAGTTTTACGCCAGCGCAGGAAAATGACGAATCAAAGACGACCTGGAGAATTAGGGTTAGGTCCGCTGGGAAACGTTGATGATAATAATCAAGACAACGTGAATAACCTGAAAAATGTGAACAATCAAGGAAACCCGAATAACGGAGGGAACGTGAATAACCAAGCCATACCCCCTATCATACCCGCAAGACCAGTCCATGATGTGGCAGTCCCACTCACAACCAATTTGGCATCTAGTATTAGGAAACCTCCACCGGGGGGTAGATTTGAACTAAAGCAAAACATGGTACAAATCCTCCATTCTAATGGGCAATTCACTGGTCTCCCCCATGAGGATCCTCAAATCCATCTTAGGAACTTCGTAGATATTATTGATACATACATCCCAATTGAAGTCTCATCGGACTATGTGAGGCTGATGTTGTTCCCATACTCATTATTAAGAGCCGCAAGGCGTTGGTTAGATTTTGAACCACCAAACTCCATCACTACTTGGGATTGTCTAGCAAAGAAGTTCTTGAGTCGATTCTTCCCATCCAAGAAAACTGCTAAGCTGAGGGGTGAGATAATAACCTTTATTCAAAAGCAAGGGGAGGGCATGTACCAAGCATGGGCGCGTTTCAAACAAATGTTAAATTCTTGCCCACGCCACATGCAAACTAATGAGGTACTTACTCATACTTTCTTTGAGGGTTTAGATTATAATTCTCGTGCACTTCTTAATAGTGCAGCAGGTGGACAGGCCTTATCTAGAACAAGTGAAGAGTTCTTCGACTTACTCTATAAACTTTCTGAAGGGAACCAAGGGTATGAAGGGGAAATGTCTAGAACCACAACCCAAAAGGCTGCAGGGATTTTAGATGTAGACCAAGTTACTGCCATAAATGTCAAATTAGATGCAATGCAACATAACATGGCCCTACATTTTAAACAGATGGCTCTAAATCAGGCACCGGTAAACGTTATACAACAGGCAGCCAATTGGTGTGAGGTATGTGGTAGTGGAACTCGTGAAACTGAGAAATGTGAGGCAAACCCGAATTTCGTAAATTATGTGGGAAATGCGCAAAGGGGTGGAGTTCAGCAAAATTATGGTAACACTTGCAACCCTAGTTGGAGGAACCATCCTAACTTCTCATAGGGTGGGAACCAAAACCAAAATCAGGCGCAAGGGGCTAACCAATACCGTTCTCAAGGGGCTGGGCAACAATACCAAAATCCTGACCAAGGCACAAATCATAGTGCACCAAAAATGGGGATGACCAATGAAGAGCTACTCCAAAAGCTCATGACTGAAATAGGGACCAAATTAAATGCTAGAATAGATAAGCAAGATGAGAACATCAAAAACATCCAAATGTCCCAAATGAGTTTAGAGAAACAAGTTGCACAAGTAGCTAATTCTCAGAACTTGCGTCCCCAAGGTGGGCTGCCCGGTGATACTGAACCCAACCCAAAGCAATTGCATGCGGTAAGTACTAGGAGTGGGTTACAATTAGAGGAACTAGCTCCAAAGAAGAGAGATACTGAGGTAAGTACCAAAGAAAAGAAAGTGGAAGAGGTAGTAAAATGCTCCAATGTTGAGGTACCCGTTCCTCAAAAGAAATTACCACATCTGTTCCACAAAGGCTCAAAAAGAAGAATGCTTCGGTAAGTTTCTCTCTCTCCTTAAACAGGTTCACATTAATCTGCCTTTGGTTGACATTTTGCAGGGTATCCCGAAGTATGCTAAATATGTGAAGGACATTGTGACTAGCAAGAGGAGGCTCACGGAGTATGAAACTGTAGCACTTACTGAGGAGTGCAGCTCTAGGATCCAAAATAGACTACCCAAAAGGTTAAAAGAGCCAAGTAGTTTTACTGTGCAGATTACTATTGGGAAAAGTGTTCATGCTCGCGGATTGTGTAATTTAGGGGCAAGTATAAATCTGATGCCCTTGTCATTGTATCAAAAGCATGGGTTGGGTAGTCCAAAATGAACCATTGTTATTCTCCAACTTGCTGATAGATCAATTGCTAGGCCAGAGGGGGTGGTAGAAGATGTGTTAGTTCAAGTACGTTCTTTGATTTTTCCTGTGGATTTTGTGGTCTTAGATTTTGAACCCAATTCTGAAGTTCCATTCATTTTGGGACGTCCGTTCTTGGCCATGGGTAGGGCATTGATTGATGTAGCAGCTGGTCAATTGACTATGAGGGTACATGATAAGGTAGAGGTATTTGATGTTTATCGCGCTTTAAAATTGTCTTCTATTTATGAAGAATTGTATGTTATTACTGTGGTTGATCGAATAGTAGAATCACAAGTAGTGGTGCCCGAAGATCCCTTAGAGAAAGTGTTAGTAGGTTGTGGAGTAGATGGATATAGCGAGGCCCAAGAGATAGAGACATGTTTGAATCTGGCAATCATAGAGGCTCACAAGCATAAAGTGGAGCCATTAGATCGTGAGTTAGGGCCACCACCCAAACCCTCCATCAAAGAAGCCGCCAAGCTAGAACTGAAAACACTGCCGGCCAACATCAGGTATGAATTTTTGGGTACTAATGAAACTTTGCATGTTATACTTTCTGCATAGTTGTCTGAAATACAGGTTGATGCGGCATTGAGGATCCTAAAGTGGAGAATGAAGGCAATTGGATGGCAGATGGTTGATATTCATGGGATTAGTCCGGCGTTATGTATGCACAGAATCTACATGGAAGAGGATCATAAACCAAGTGCACAACATCAACGTCGACTAAATCCTTTTATGAAAGAAGTGGTGAGAAAGGAAGTAATAAAGTGGCTAGATGCTGGAATTGTTTACCCGATCTCTGATAGTAAATGGGTAAGTCTGGTGCAATGTGTTCCTAAGAAGGGAGGTATGATTGTGGTAAGGAACAAAAAGAATGAGTTGATTCCTACTAGAACAGTGACCGGGTGGAGAATTTGTATTGATTACCGAAAACTAAATAATGCTACCCGAAAAGATCACTACCCCGTTCCCTTTATTTATCAGATGCTTGACTGACTATCAGGGCAAGAGTACTATTGCTTCTTAGATGGGTATTCCAGTTACAACCAGATCTTAATTGCCCTCGAGGATTAGGAAAAGACCACGTTCACTTGTCCTTATGGTACATATGCTTTCAAACGCATGCCATTCGAACTTTGCAATGCACCGGCGACTTTTCAAAGGTGTATGATGGCCATTTTTCATGATATGGTGGAAGACTTTGTAGAGGTTTTCATGGATTATTTCTCCGTCTTTGGGAAGTCTTTTGAGGTATGTCTCTGGAATCTTGATAAAGTACTTGCTAGATGTGAGGACACTAACTTAGTTCTAAATTGGGAAAAGTGTCATTTTTTGGTTAGAGAAGGGATAGTGCTAGGACACAAGGTGTCTATGTCTGGTTTAGAGGTTGATAAGGCCAAGGTAGAAGTTATTGAAAAATTTCCCCCTCCCATTTCTGTAAAAAGTGGTGCGTAGTTTTCTTGGTCATACAAGATTTTACAGGCGATTCATCAAGGATTTTTCCAAGATTGCAAGACCTATGTGCAGTCTCTTGGAGAAGGAGGTGAAGTTTGATTTTGATGAGATGTGCTTGAAAGTTTTTGCGATGTTGAAGAGGAACTTAATTGAAGCTCCCATCTTAATTGCTCCTGATTGGGGATTACCATTTGAACTCATGTGTGATGCAAGCGACGTAGCAATAGGTGCAGTGTTGGGACAAAGAAAGAATAAAGTGTTCCACTCTATCTATTATGCAAGCAAGACCCTTGACTCTACACAAGCTAATTACACAGTGACTGAAAAGGAGATGCTAGCTCTAGTGTTCGCCTTCGACAAGTTCAGATCGTATTTGGTAGGTACTAAAGTGATTTTTTTTACTGACCATGCAATTATTAGGTACCTATTCAACAAGAAGGATACTAAACCACGGCTGATTTGATGGATATTGCTTCTCCAAGAATTTGACCTTGCGAGATCAAAGATAGGAAAGGTACTGAAAATCAAATAGCGGATCACTTGTCCAAGTTGGAAGATTTTTCCCATGTGAATGAAGGTAAGCAAATTCAGGAAGAGTTTCCGGATGAACAATTGATGGCATTAGATATCTCTCAAGTGCCATGGTATACAGACATTGTAAATTTAATGGTAAGTGGAGATTATCCTCCGGGTGCAACCACCCAACAAAAGAAAAAGCTCCATCATGATGCAAAGTTCTATATATGGGATGAATCGTTCTTGTTCAAGCAAGGTGTGGACCAGGTGGTGAGAAGATGCATTCTGGAGTATGAGGTTCACAAAGTGCTCGAAAGTTGTCATGCTAGCCCATATGGAGGTCACCATGGAGGAAAGTGCACTGCTCATAAGGTACTACAATCTAGTTTCTTTTGGCCCTCGTTATTTAAAGATTCTATTACTTTTGTGAAGGGTTGTGATAAATTCCAAAGGTTGGGTACTATTTCAAGAAGACATAAGATGCCGCTAAGTAACATTTTGGAGGTGGAAATCTTTGATATGTGTGGTATTGACTTCATGGGTCCATTCTCTCCATCTAGTGAAACCAATACATTTTTGTGGCTATTGATTATGTGAGTAAATGGGTTGAGGTTGTCGTTCTTCCTTCGAATGATTCAAGGGTGGTGATAAAGATCATCAAGAAGTACATCTTCACTCGCTTTGGCACTCCAAGGGGAATCATAAGTGATGGAGGTAAGCATTTCATTAACCATCTAGTTAAGAAGCTTCTTGCTAAGTATGGAAGTCGTCACAAGGTTGCTACAACTTACCATCCTCAAATGAGTGGCCAAGTGGAGGTTTCGAACAGAGAAGTGAAACAAATTTTGCAGAAAATGGTGAATGCATAGAGGAAAGATTGGTCTGAGAAGTTGGATGATGCGTTGTGGGCATATCGGGCTGCGTATAACACACCCATAGGGACTTCTCCCTATCACATGGTATTTGGGAAAGCATGTCATCTTCCGGTGGAATTAGAACACCAAGCTTATTGGGCAATTAAGAGGTTAAATTTGGACCTCGAGCTGGCCGGTAGAAAAAGAGTGAATTAGTTGCATGAACTTGAAGAGTTTAGGCTCCACGCGTATGAGAATGCCAAGCTTTACAAAGAAAAGACGAAGAGGTGGCATGACAAACACATAGTTTCTCGAACTTTCACTCCGGGAGAAAAGGTACTACTCTTTAACTCTAGATTGAGGCTATTCCCCGGAAAACTAAGGTCTAAATGTAGTGGTCTTTTCAAAGTGGTAAGAATGACACAACATAGAGCTGTTGAACTTAAAGGTGAGACTGGCCCTACGTTCTTGGTAAATGGGCAAAGAGTGAAACACTACTTTGGTGTAGACTCGGAGCGTGATCGGGAGGCTCTTGAGCTAAATGATGAATGATCTAAGTTGCATCGTGCCGCGACGTTAAATCAAGCGCTACACGGGAGGAAACCCGTGAATGATATGTAATAGGTAGTAGTTTTGCTTAATTTTGAAATTTTAGCTTAGTTTCAAATTTCTAGGTGTAGAGTTTTTATTTTCTTAGTTTGTTATTTAGATAGGACTTTAGAAATTATAAAGAAAAATACAAAAAGATGAGTCTTGCCACGATCAAAACTAAGGCGATGGGTGGGAGGCAACCCACCATTATAATGTCACATTGTTTGGTTTATGTGCAGGTCATAGGAGGAGGAATCACCCGAAAATAGAGGAAATATGTTGAAAAATGCAGTTTGGGACCAATTAGGGCGCGCCACGCCAAGGCAAACTTACTGGGGCCTCTTTTTGGCGAACTGGCAGCGCAACGCTCCACCATCGTGCTAGTCCCCCCATAGAACGTCGATGGCAGGTGCATAATGGGCGCACCGCGCCAAGGGCAAGCGACTGCGACCCATTTTGGGCATACTGGCAGCGTGTCGCCCCTGCCTTCCAGGCGCGATTTGGACGCGCCGCCCCCGACTCTGGTGAGTAAAATTTTCAGAAAATTCTTGGGAAATTCGTGGGACCCACTAAAAATCCAACCTTTTAACTCCTCCACCTACCCAAATAAACCTACTTTTCTAAATTCTCTCTCTCTAAACCCAAAAGTTCTTCTTCTTCTCCACTTCTTTTCTTCCCCAAAATCCCAAATTCCTCCATTAATTCCAAGGGTAAGAATGTTGCTAGTGGTTCGGGTACTAAGAGGAGTAGGAAATGAGCGGTTGCCAAAAGTTCTAGTCGGGAACCCAATAATTTGCTGCCCCAAAAATTCGGCGGGTAAGCTGTAATGCACTATGGAAAGGATTGGTACAAATGTCAACAAGAATCCAAGTACTTAGGTGATAAGTATGTAGATGAGGGGCTATTGCGACAGGAATTTCCCAACATTCTCGCCAAAATCAATGCTTTGGAACTCCAATATATCTTTATGGATCAAGGTGAGTACAATTTAAGATTAGTTCATGAATTTTATGTGAATTGGAATACACATTGTGTTGTGATAAATAAAGGGTTCATTAGGGATAGTTAGGTGAGATTTTATGTCGAAGCACTAAATGAATTTTTGGGTACTCCAAATTGTGACAATGTTGATTTTCTGGTTATGACTGAAAGACCACCTTATCGTAATATTAGGCATACTTTGTGTGGGGTGAATTCTGTTGCGCGGTGGGATAGGGTTAGAGACACGGGACGTCATTTGGCTCTTCACTATGGTCACTTCAATTTGGAGGCTCGCAATTGGTTAAAAATTATGTGTAGCACCTTAGTCTCGTGTAAGCATACGACTGATGTCATTAGGGAGAGAGTGGTGCTAATATACCGTTTAATGAAGGGTTTGCCGGTGAATGTTGGAGCTATTTTGAAGCAAAACATGCTTAAGTTTAGGACCAATAAGAGATGGCGTTTCTATTATGGGAGCATCATTACTGGGTACCTACAGGCATTACTGATTGAGGAGGAGGTTCATGATGTGTTCCCCCCCCCCCTCGCCCCTCATCTAGTGTGCTACTTGGTTGATGTCACACACACTAAAGCGCACGATCCATCCCACGGGCCCGTGTTGACTGTTATTGATAGGCAAGCTCGTGATGATAGTTGGATGGGTCGTATGTTTGGAATGGCTGAGTTACAACTGTGGATAGGTGGTCGTCCGGTGACTGATGATGAAATGGAGACACTAGCGGAGCGTTACCCTTTGACGGATAGCGCGATGTACATGTGTCAAATAGGGTCGGCTTTCCAAGAATCCATTGATGATGATGATGCCACTGCTAATGAGGATGCCACTGCTGATGAGGAGGATGGCTTGGAGGAGGATGAGTCAGATGATACTAGCCCCAGAGATGATGATACTGATGCGGGTGATGGAGATGGTAATGCAGCCTCGATGGCTATGGATTTTTCCACTAATGTGGCAACCCGCTGATTTGAAGCACGTAGCCTAGAGGCCAACAGGGAGTTCTCTTTTACCTTTGCACTTTGTTTTATTTTGCACACTGAGGACAGTGTTTTGTTTAAGTGTGGGGTGGAAGTTGAACTTCATTGTACATAGTTTACTGCTTTATCGAGTCTTTTTAATTTTTAGAAGGGTTCCTTGCATTTTGTTTTTGGTTCTTTTCCCGAGGATAGTCCCATTGAACCGACTAGGAATAGTTTGTTTAGTTTTGTTGCGTCTTAAAGTCATTGTAGGAGTGACAATTCCCAATGATGGATGGATGACGACCGTCTTAAGGGAAAATTAGTCACTAGGAGTAGAAAAGTTGAAATCGACCTCCTTGGCACTTTGAAATCTTATCTTGATAGTTGGCTAGACGTCATGGGTGGTAGCACTTTGTTTGGAATATTTAAATGGTGACCTTGAAAACAAACATAATCTCTTTGTCTTGACTCTAAATGGAAAATAAAGAATATGGGCTAATTGTGTGGAAACACCGTAATGCAATTTATGTGAGCATGCTACAAGTATTGGGTCCTTATGTGTGTTGTGATGCCATGTGTGGAGAATATTTGCTTAGTTTTTGTATTGAATAACATTTAGAACTTGCCCCAGGTGTGCCTAAGGAGTAACTTGTGTGAATTATAGAATAAGATTGAGGTGTTTCTTTGAATAGCCAAGTTTGAATTTCCTTATGTGCCTCCAAATAAAATATCCCTAGCTTAGCCTCATTCAGCCGTGTAGCCTTGATTTTGTTCTAACCCACTGAATTGAGCCGAATCCCTTTTTATTGATACCATTAGTTTGATCCAAAGTAATCCTTAATGCACTATGTTGAGTTGAAGAAAATGATAACTTTGGTTAAAATGGATAATGTGGAAATGCTTGGTTTTGTGGAGAAGAAAGAGATAGGTAGACAATTGATACCCCATAAGTCCTAAAAGTTTGTGATTGGCCATGGTCCCTTGGGACATTGTGCACTTCGACCAAGGCTAAAAAGCCTAAGTCAAAGGTGGCTAATCCGGAAAAAAATACCTTAATAATGGCCCTTGTCCTTACAAGGACAACATGCACCTTAATTCGAGTAAAATCGATAGGTTTTGGGTGGCTCTTGTTAAGTGTGAAATTTTTTTTTATATAAATAAGAGGAGAGAAAAAGGGGTGTGTGCAAAAAGAAGGCTCAAGTGAAAATGAAGGCAAGGTGTTAAATTCAATTGGAAAACATCTAATGGGGAAATCAAAGGGGAAGAAAGAGTTGTGAATGTTAGCAAGGAAAACAAAACATGTGCATTAGGGATGATGAGTCACTAATTTTACCCAAATGTATCCTCCCTTACCTAAAGCCAACATTACAACCGAATGAAAGTCCTCTTGATTCTATAAGTAACAGTTTGTGAAAATTAAAGTACACCAAGGGCAAGCTTATGGCATGTTAGGATATGTAAAAACTTCATTTGTGAGTGTGAGAGTGAATTTTATAAAAAAAATAGCCTTATGATTGAAATGCATTGTTGTTGGTATGAAAGAAAGGCTATACTTAAAGTGGTGAGGGCATTCACGAAATATATTTGGTGCTTAATCTTATTTGTCTTGTTTCTATGATATTGCATTAGCCCAGAATTAGTTGAGAAGATTCATTCATCAAGGTTGTGAATTGTTGATTGGTAGACTATAAGAAAGAGTTGAAATTATTGCATGTAGTGTGTGCCACAAGATCGTGATTAAATGTGTTTGGCCGATTGTAAAGCGAGGTGAGGAGTCCAAGGTTTAAGAATGTGATTTGATAAGATAGAGTTTGTTCGAGGACTAACAAATGTTTAAGTGTGGGGTAGTGATCTTGGGAATATTTATATGTCCCATTACTACAAATTACCCATCTTTAACGTAAGTTTTAGGACATTCACTAATCTAACTAGCATATTTTCGCTTAAGATTGCGATGATTGCATTTTAACATACATGATTAGCAATTTTCCAGGGTTCCAAGGGAAGTGATTGAGTCAAGGAAGAAAAGGGAGTTAAAGATGAAAAGCGACGCCAGGAGCAAACATCAGGCGCGGCACCCCAGCACCACTAGAGCAGCAAGGGCGCGACGCGCCAAGCTCCAGTTGAGTGAGGCCACTTTTGGGCGCACTGGCAGTGCAGTGCACCAGCCTGCCAGGCGCGAATTGGGCGCGATGCCCCAGTATTGTGCAAAGTTTTGGCGAAAGTTGATTTAAAAAGAACTCCTAGTTGAAGTAGAATTCGACTCTATTGTTCCTAACTATTATAAATAGACCCTTAGGGCTCCATTGTTTGGGTTCGACTTTTTATTGGTGTGGAAGAGCAAGTATCTACATTTGCAATAGGTTTTGATCTTCTAACTCTTCTATTTTCCAGAAATTGCATGAACAATTGTATTTTGTGGTATTCTAATAGTATGAGTGGCTAAACGCCCTAGTTCTGGGGCTGTAGCTACGAATGGATTGTTGATTACTAAAGGCTTTATGAATTAATTCTTGGTTGTCATTATCAGTTACTTCTATATTTTTGTTTTAGTATTTTATACTTGATCACCATAAGATAAATACATTGTCTAATTTTAAAATCGAGAGAGGAGGGATTAGATAGACCAGAGAATATAGAGAGCTCGATCGACCCATTTGATTGAGGTGATTTGTGTTTAGGAGTGACACCCAGATGAACAACTTGCTTGGTTACGAAATAGAATGAAATATAAATGCTCGCCAGTTAGTCTATTTATTCCCGCTCAACGATGTAGTTAGATAGCTAATTGGAGTAGGCGACTAGAGGTGTGTAGCCCGACTCATACAATTAACCGTATAAACCAGTAACTTGACAACTGAAATTAGTTCTAAGCCGATAATATGATACATGAGATTCAATACATGTTGCAGCCCTGGAATTGTCTTTTACTTGCTTGAAACATCATCTTTAAGTCGTTTAATCTTGGTTAGTTTTATTTATTGCGAAAGTTGTAGTAGTTAACAATCAATCATTAACTCTTGAAAAGGTTACTATTACTTTTATTTGTAGAATTGAGCGTTTAAAATAAATTGATCATAAGTCCCTTGGGAACGATAACTCGTTTCTTTAAGAATCTACATTACTTGCGCGACCACGTACACTTGCATGTATAATTGGGAGCAACAAATATATTCCTAATCATGGAACTATTACATGTTGCCCATGAAGACCTTAAGTTGAGTAGTTCATGCCCATAATTCCACATGAACCATATGAGTCGAGAAATCATGAGATGAGGAGTATCATTGAGTCCTTGAGTTGAGTTTTTCATGCCCATAATTCTGCATGAACCTTATGAGTTGAGCATTTTTGAAATGAGTAGTATCATTGAATTTTTTGAGTTCTGAGTCGTTGAGTTCCGAGTATCGAGTTCTTTGTATGGTTATTGAAAACCTTGAATGGAGTCGTTCACATCCATCATTCGGCATGAACCCTATTTTGAGAAGTCTTTTACAACTTTTTCTAAACTTGTTTTAAAACTTGTGCACTTGAGTTGAGAAAGAGTAGAGTCGAGTTCATTTTCCTTAAAATGATATATGGGAACTAAGTATTCCCAAGAGTAAATGTTTTCACATTTAAAAGAGGAGGAAACTGAGATTTCCAAAAGAGTTTTGAGCAGTTGCGTAACATCTTGTTTTAGAGAAAGATTTTGAGTAATAACCTCAAGGGTTATGTTTTTAAAACATATGAGCTGAGTATATTTTGGGAGTAGTATTGAGCACCGATAAGGGACGAGTTCAGATAACTCAAGTCTCCATAAATCATGTAGCCGACGTAGGTAAAAAGGGTCGTACTTGTTAAATGATTCCTTAGTACTTTTTATCACATACTAGTGGATCCACTTAGTTGAGAGGTCTTATACCTTGGCAAAGTATAGGATAGTTCTGGCAGCGTGTCAGTTAGAGAAATTCCCACAGTGTTATATTGTATTTTTATATACACACGGAGTGTTATTGTATTTTTCAAACTGTACTAAAGGACCTGGTCCTGTGCTCATTAATGGACGCATACATTCCAACATTTACAATCATCAGCGTTCTTATATCATGTCATGATATGGCCGGCAAGACGAAGAGCTATAGTAGAATAAGATCGATGACCTCGCTCCTAATAATTGATAAGTCAATAAGCTCAACGGATGCACCATGATGCATGCATTTTACACTTAGCAGTGGTACAAAGTATTTGAAAATTACATCCATGATATTATCAAACAAACCACAGTAACTACTAGTTACAGAGAAAAAAATAAGTAACAGAAAAAAATGAAACCTTCAACAGTTTTGAAAAAGATACTAGGCTAATACTTGTACAATTCCAACCTTACAATATTAGTTAAAAGGATAATAATAAGTTGAAGTATATATGATTTTTGTGTCCATATGATACACATTACCGACTATTAAAGTGTCTACTATGATAGACAGTGGAAAAAAGAAAGTGAAAAGTACCGAACATCTGCTATAGAGGGATAATGAGAAAATGATCAAAATATTCTTTCATGTATAGGGTTTGAATTATTTTGGTCATTTATCTATATCATCTTATCTAAATAGTCCTTAATATATACATAAAAAGTATCATTTTGGTCCTAGCCTTAAAAACTAACTGAAAACATAAAAAAAAACTGTTAAGCTTAACTGTGGGTCCCACACTCTTCTTCCTCCCTCTTTCTTCGCCATTGCTTCTCCTTCATGTTCTTTTTTCTTGCCATTTCTTCTACGATTTCTGCTCCCAAAATCCTCTCAGATTTGGCAATGAAAGCGATAATTTGTGATTGATTGTAATTAGGTTCCTTGAAAAGTTATCAAGAACCCCTTCCCCTCCATGAAAAGGAAGGAAAATAAACAGAAGGGAATCGGTAGCTATGGTGCCTTTAACTGAAACATTTAGATAAGATGACATAGATAAAGGACCAAAATAATTCAAACCCTATACAGAAGGACTATTTTGATCATTTTCTCGATAACATTCATTTTCTGTAGTTCTGTTAATGAAAATGTGAATATGTGATGTTGGTAACTGTTGACAGAAATAAAAGTCTGTAACTACTCTTCAAGTTTAAAATTAGGAGTTAGTTAATTTGTTATAAAGTTGTTAGTTAGTTACATTCTAGATCTAAGAATAGAATGAGAAGTACATGTATAAATAGCTGTGATACAGCTTTATTGAAGATAACTTTTTCTTCTCAAATCTATGAAAGATTAATCTTCTGTTTTTCTATAAACAACTCAGTAAACCTTCATGGTATCAGAGCCTTGATCAAAGTCTGAGTAGATCAGGTGCATAACATCAGATTTCTGAAGATCAGAGTCTGGAAAATTCATCAGATTTATGAAGATCAGAGTCTGAAAGAATCATCAAGCTTCCGCGATACAAATCAAGAAAAATAGCAAGATCAATGGCAAACAATGGTGGCCAAGATACTGAGATCGGTAATGGTGGAGTTCCTGGTCATGGAAATACCACACCAATGATTCCTGCAAATCAAGTAGTGGATTATAATCATCCTCTGTACTTAAGTTCTGTTGATGTTAGTGGGGTTAATCTCATCTCTTTTCAACTCCTTGGGATCAAAAACTATGTTGTGTGGAGTCGATCTATTCGTTTGGCATTGCTTGGAAGAAACAAAATTGGACTGGTGGATGTAACCTGTAGGAAGAATGATGTGAGTGCAAAGTTAGGAGGTCAGTGAGAAAGAGTAAATGCGATAGTTCTCTCTTGGCTTCTAAATTCTGTGTCCAAAAGTCCGTTAGCAGGAGTGACATTTGCAGCATCTGCCCAAGGGGTTTGGAGTGAGTTGAAAGAAAGATTCGATCAGCTGGATGGGTCAAGAACTTTCAGTTTGCATAAAGAAATTGCTACACTTCAACAAGGTACAAAATTTTTGTCTGTCTATTTTACAAAGCTTAAAGGATTGTGGGATGAATTTGAAACTTTGATGCCATCTCCTGGATGTGACTGTGAGAGGTCGAGAGGTTTTATTGAACATCTAAATAGACAAAAGCTCTATCAATTCCTGATGGGATTGAATAAGTCATTTGGACAGGCAAGAAGTCAAATTTTGTTGATGAATCCAGTTCCTGGAGTCAATCAGGCCTATGCTATGGTGGTGAATGATGAGTGTCAGAAATTGACTTCCAGTGGTGTTAATATAGGACTGAACTCCATCTGTTCTACTGGGGTTGATCCCTTAGCAATGTATTCAAGAACTGGAGGTCAGTCTAACAGCCAAGGACATAACAGGTTCAAGAAGAACTTGGGGTTGATATGTGAATTATTCATATACAAAGGGCATTCTAAAGAACAATGCTACAAGTTGATAGGATACCCTCCTGATTTTAAGTCGAAGAGAAAAGTGAATAATGGAGCAGGTCATAATGCTTACATGACTGGAAGTGAATTTCATACTACAAGAAAAGATGCATATGATAGGATGTCAAATGATCCTTTATTCAACTATGGGAATGCCACTCATGATAAGGGTCAAAGATCACAAGCTAACACTAGTGCAGTGGGTGAAATTGAGAATCATCTGCAAGGCTGTACTTTCACCAAAGACCAATACAGTCAAATTCTAAAGATGCTTAACCAGAATCAAGGTTGTGGAAACATATCAGGGATTGCATCTCATGGAGTTCAGGCTAATTCAGCAAGTAAAGCTCTATTGGTTTCTGAACATAATGAGATATGGATTATAGACATAGTTGCCACCAACCATATGAGCTCTAATATTGGTATGTTAACTAAGGAGTCTATAGTGAATGTCAAGAATCTAAAACATGTAAGCTTGCCTAATGGTGAAGTAGCCTATGTAACTCACACTGGATGCTGCTCAATTTCCCCGAGAAGTGTAATCACAAATGTATTTCACATTTCAGAGTTCAAATACAATTTGTTGTCAGTTAGTCAGATGACAAAGGAGTTAGGATGCTCAGTCACTTTCTTTCCACATTTCTGTGTGTTTCAGGAACTCTACACTGGCAAGGTAAGGGAGATTGGTAAGGAAGAGGTTGGGTTGTATTTGCTGTTGAAGAATCTTACACAGGGTCAGGTGCAATTTCAGTCCTGTTTGGCAGAAGGAAAAGGAAAAGAAGCAAAGCAGTTATCAGAAGAAGAATTGAATGTATGGCACAAAAGATTGGGACACATGTCATCTCATGCATTGAGCAGATTATTTTCTGTTAGTCCAGAGGTTGTGAACAAAGCTTTGAATAAATGTAATGTGTGTCCTTGTGCAAAACAAACAAGAGTTGTATTTCCAAGTAGTAGTATTAAGAGTACTGATTGTTTTGACTTGATTCATTTGGACGTATGGGGTCCATACAAACAATCTACTTTTGATGGTAATAGATTCTTTCTTACAGTGATTGATGATTACTCAAGAATGACTTGGCTGTTTCTGTTGAAAAATAAGTCAGATGTATGTGTTACTTTGTCATATTTTCTGCAGTTTGTTAGAACTCAGTTTGGTAAAGTAGTAAAGAAGGTAAGATCTGATAATGGGTCAGAGTTTGTAAATTCTGTGTGTACAAAGATGTTCAAAGATAGAGGAATAATACATCAAAGGTCTTGTCCTTATACTCCACAACAAAATGGAGTGGCAGAAAGGAAGCATAGACATGTGTTAGAGGTTACTAGGGCAGTAAGGTTTGAAGGCAACATTCCTTTAATATATTGGGGGCAGTGTGTGCTTGCAGCAACATATTTGATAAATAAGATGCCTAGTAAGGTACTAGGAGGACAATCTCCATATGAGAAGCTCTATGGAAATAAGCCAATGCTAACACATCTAAGGGTACTAGGATGTTTGTGCTATGCTAAGGTCTTATCAGAAAGTGACAAATTAGCATCGAGGTCCAAAGCCTCAGTTCTTATGGGTTATTCAGAGACTCAAAAAGGGTATATATTGCTTGATTTGGCTTCCAAGAGTTTCTTTGTAAGTAGAAATGTAAGGTTTCAAGAGTCTGTGTTTCCATTTATATCCAGATTGTCAACAGATGATGCTGGTCCTTTTGTAAATGACGTGAGTCTGGAAATGCTGAACGTCAACTGGAGTGACAGTGTCACAAGAGATGTCAACATAAGGTCTGAGTATGAAGAAGAAAGACATATGCCAGAAGAATCTGAGCATGATCCAGTGTTAGATAAGATGATAGAAGGACCTGATCCTGAGGATAATGAAAGTCAAGAAAATGTAGAGCCAGAGGAGTTCATCCACCTATATGGATGAAGGATTTTGTATCATTAAACATTAACAAGGAAGTACAGTTTCCCATTTCTGATTGTGTGGCTTACACTCATTTGTCTAAGCCTTATCAAACTTTTATAGCTTCAACATCTATGCTGCAAGAACCAGCAACATATGCAGAAGCTAGTAAAGATCCAAAGTGGATAGAAGCAATGAAGGCTGAAATACATGCTTTGCAAAGTAACAATACTTGGGAATTGTCTGAATTGCCTAAAGGAAAGACTGCAATTGGTTGTAGGTGGATCTACAAAATAAAATACAAGTCTACTGGTGAAGTAGAGAGGTATAAGGCAAGGTTAGTGGCAAAAGGATTCAATCAGAAAGAGAGGATAGATTACAAAGAAACTTTTTCACCTGTGGTAAAGATGGTGACTTAAGAACTATCCTAGCTTTAGTTGTGGCAAGGAAATGGCACATTTATCAAATGGATGTGTACAATGCCTTTCTAAATGGTGATCTACAGGATGAAATATACATGACCTTGCCATAAGGATTTACCAGTCAGGGGGAGAAGAAAGTATGCAGACTGGTAAAGTCTCTATATAGTCTTAAACAAGCACCTAGACAGTGGAATCAAAAGCTTAAAGAGGCATTACAAAAACTCAGTTTCAATCAAAGTCAGCATGATCATTCTCTGTTTACAAGAAAAATCTCTGAAGGAACTACAATAATTTTAGTATATGTTGATGATATCTTGGTTACATGAAGTAGTCTTGAGTTGATTAAGGAAACAAAAGAAGCCTTACAACAAGTGTTCAAGATGAAGGATTTGGGAGAATTAAGATTTTTTCTTGGAATAGAGTTTGCAAGGTGTGAGGCTGGAATGGTTATGCATCAAAGGAAATATGCACTCCAACTGATTGCTAAAGTTGAATTATCTGGTGCTAAGCCATCAGGCACTCCTATGGATGTGAATGTCAAGCTAACATCAAAACAATATGATGATCAAACAAAGGAAAATCAAGGAGACAAGCTTGTAGATCCAAGTGCCTATCAAAAGTTGATTGGAAAGCTTCTATATTTGAACATGACTAGACCTGATATTTCATTTAGTGTGCAAACATTAAGTCAGTTCTTACAGCAACCTAAAAAATCCCATATGGATGCTGCCCTACGAGTAGTCAAGTACATCAAGAAACAACCAGGCCAGGGTGTGTTGTTATCCAGCAGTTCAGGCACTGAAATCACAGCCTACTGTGATGCAGACTGGGTAGCATGTCCTACTACAAGGAGGTTTGTGACTGGATTTGTGATCAAGCTAGGAGAGTCTATGGTGTCTTGGAAGGCTAAGAAGCAAACAACAATATCAAGGAGTTCAGCTGAAGCTGAGTACAGAAGTTTGGCATCTACTGTAGTTGAGTTAGTATGGTTAGTAGGGCTGCTAAGGAGTTTGGATGCTGAAATAACTCTTCCAGTAAATATATATAGTGATAGCAAATCTGCAATTCAGTTAGCAGCCAATCCAGTCTATCATGAACGTACCAAACATATTGAAATCGATTGTCATTTCATTAGAGAGAAGCTGCAACAAGGGTTAATCAACATCAGTTATATACCAACTCAAAGTCTGCCAGCTGATGTTCTAACCAAAGGACTAAATAGAGTACAACATGAGCTCTTATTGTCCAAGCTAGGAGTTCTAAACATATTTGCTCCTCCAAGCTTGAGGGGGAGTGTTGACAGAAATAAAAGTTTGTAACTACTATTCCAGTTTAAAATTAGGAGTTAGTTAAATTTGTTATAAAGTTGTTAGTTAGTTACATTCTAGATCTAAGAATAGAATGAGAAGTACATGTATAAATAGTTGTGATACAGCTTTATTGAAGATAACTTTTTCTTCTCAAATCTATGAAAGATTAATCTTCTATTTTTCTACAAACAACTTTGTAAACCTTCAGTAACTATGTGTTGCTGAAGGCTTACATTTTCACTATTGATTTTGTCATCTTTCTTTACAAAGATTTTTATATTAGGCAGGTTCAAAGATGATCTACTAAAGCTTGCAGTAAAGAGATATCTTACATCTTATAGTGAAGGTTGAAATGGTCCTTGAAATTTGAAATTGTTGCTATGCACGGGCATCACCCATCTAGTATATGAAGAAACAAGAGAAAGGAATTAACAGTAATCGTAAATACTTTCTCAGCCATCCAATTAAAATTTGTTTCTTCTTTTTTCTTTTTTCTTTTTTCTACCATAACAAAAAAGGTGAATTTCAGTATTAGTTTAACAGTTGATCCATCTTTAGTGGTTTCTCTTTTTAGAAACCACAACAGAATCATCCCTTGAGTAAGAAGGGGTTTAATTTTGGGAATGAGGCAAGATTGTATATTACTTCCTAGTTCCTTCGTTTTAATTTATTTGTTTGGTGTTTTATTTGACACGAAGTTTAAGAAAGTAAATAGTAGTCTTTTGAATCGTGCCGTCCTAAAATCAAAATATGTAGAATGTATCAAAATGTCTTTTAATCTTCTGGTATTGAACATGCTAATATGTGAAAAGTAGAATTAAAAAATTGCCAAAAAAAAGGAAAGATATTTTTTTCTAAACCAGACTAAAAAGAAAAGTGAGAGAAATAAATAGAGATAAATGAAGTAGTAATACTTATCTGGGTTTTTGTCTTTAATTTACAGAGTATATTCTTTGGATAGATGTTTAATTACTCAACTTGAAAGAAATATGATTGCCCTTTAAATTACAGAGAGTATATTCTTTTGCTCTTGTCTTTGTGACAAAATCTGCTAAAACAGGCATATTTCATGGATCACTCACATATTATTGCATTTTGCTTGACCCCACAGACTATTTTTTTTATTAAATATGTATGCAAGGAACTCTTTTCCTTCTACCTTGCCAAGAACAACTATAGTAGAACATTTATCTTGTTATTTTTTCTTATCATTGCATCCAACGCGACAACCATGTCGGCGAGGTTTATCTGGATCAGAATCACTTGATTCAAGGAAAAGGCCTCTGAGACATCTTCTTTTGATTGTTCTTGCAGGTGTAACGCTGCATTCTGCCTCAAATAGTCTTGTTGAATGTACAGGTTCTGAAGGCACACGTGGGATCGACATATGTACACCTGGATTTCTTTCTGTAATGGAACTGTTATATGAAATAGAATTATTGATGCCCTGTACATTGCAATTTACGAATGCAGCTATTGTTTGATCCTCGATAGCATGTGCACCTTTTGATTTTGTTCCCTCCCCATCTGTGGTTGCATCAGGGTTGATTTTGTATCCTCTATGAATGTGGATTCGCCCTCCTTTTGTGGATGAGTCGGACTCAAGTTGCATAGATGCTCCTCGATTGTCACCTGCAAGAGTGATCACATTCATTGGTGTTTTTCCTGCAGTTTCTTGGTTGCCGCCTCCAACTGCTACATTATTAAGAACATTTGAGATGTTATCTTTGATCTCTTTGTGTAGGGGAATATGTGGCTCACTGGATGCTGCAGTTTTCTGACTAGAACCAGTGGATATAGTTTTGTTCTGAGATGCACTCGCTCTTGTTTGTCTTCCCTCAGAAGCAGGGTTCACCAAATTTTGATCTTTAGTAGCCTCTTCTTGCTTCACCATATATGCTTGTTTTTGTTGAACTTGTTCTCCAGCACCATACTCTTTACCTATTGCCTCGTGCACCACTTCCTTGATTTCCTGAATGTTGCTAGTCAACTCTTTGAGCAACTTAGACGATTCACCAGTATTACTGGTGGATTTTAACACTGATACTTCCAAAGGTTGCATTGTCTTGTCTGTGAAACTTACTTTTGCTTCAGAGACAGCATCTGACATGGTTAGTTTCTTAGTTTGGAGCTCCATTTGTTCCGTTGGTTCTTTCTTATCCAGAATGGGTGTCTGTGCCTTTGTAGATATGGAAGAGACGTGTTGCAGTGCCTGATTCTTTTCTTGCATTTGAGTTTTTACAACAGACTCTTGGCTTGCTTTAGTTGAAAGGACCTGGGGAGTCTTGCGTGCTGGGGAGGATGATTGAGGAGATAAGCGAGATGAAGATGGAGATTGAGACAACCAGGACTTAGTTGATGGTGAAGCTATGCGGGACTTATTAGTTGCTTGAGGTGGTGATGAAGATTGAGACTTGTTCCTGGATGCCCGATTTTTGGGAGAAGGAGCTGGCATAAATGGTGGCCTCTGACCAATCTTTGGTCTGGTAGTAGTTTGAGACAGAGAATTTGTGGCAGTAGAGTTAATATTAGAGGGTTGAAAAGGGATTTGGGTTTCACCAGTCAGGGTCGTGCTTGTGGTTGTGGTTGTGGTTGTAGCGTTGGGTCGAGTAGATGATTGGGTTGGTGATTCATCTTGAGACCAAGAAAGTCTTAAGGATGATCTCCGTGTTGCCATTTGACAAGAATGTTGTTTTTGTACAAAATGAATGAGGCAAGATACTAATATAAATAGGTTGCCTTTTGATACCTTGCAACATTTGTGACATTATTTAGCTTCTTTTCCCCATCATGGAAGTTGCTTTCTTTAAGAGTAACCTTTTCCCCATCATAATTCATATCCAACTCCTATTTCTAAAGTTAATCCTTCAAGCAAGACACATGTATTCTACAATACGCCCTACCATATTTATCCCTAAACATCACTCAACTTTGAAAAATTATCTACTAAACTTGTTGAATTTTATTTTGTATCAATAAAATCACTAAACTTAAACTTTTGTATAAATAAAATCACTCAACTTAAACATTTGTATAAATAATAAAAAATCACTCAACCAAATTTATCATTATTCTTTTTTATATGGAAAAATATTTTTTTTATTATGTCAAGTAAACATGGAGTCCACATATAAATAAAATTTTAAGAAAATAACTTAGTACTAAGGATTTATAATAGTAAATTTACTACCTTCTAAGTAGAAAATTAATTTTATTTTTCATGTGATTAACTTAACTAATATTTATAATAATAAATTTAGTATTTTAAAGTGGAAAATTTAAAACGACCAAAGCATTACACCAAGAAAATACGACAGATTTATAAGCAATAGTTACTGTTTTCTTTCGCTGATATACTCCATATGCACACACACATCAGCTGTTTTAGTATTTATAATAATCTCCTTTTCACAAGAAAAAAAATGTTTTGAAAGAATAAAGTAATATATGTAGTGTGATTTCATAAATAAAATTTAGGAAGAATGGCATGCCCACATTCTTACCCCTTATTTTATACTTTATAGAGATTATTTTCGATAAATCCTCCACAAATATATGATATTTTGTGTATTTGAGAGATTTGAAAAAGTTCAAAAGGTTTGATAATATAATAAGCAAAGGGACATAAAAGATACTCCAGTTGTAAAGATGGTAAGGGACGATCAACCAAGTTTCTCCTTGTATACCCCAGAAGAAGACCAAACAAAGAAAACCCGTCTTCTCAATCGGTCCATAATGTTTCATCAGCACATCAACTGAAACTGCTTTCACACATGCCATTTATAAACATTCTTTGCACCACAAATATAATACTACTAAGGGCATCTCCGATGGCCAGGCTCCGTTATTCTTGCAGGTGTTATCAAACTGATTCCAGATATGATATCTTCTTTGGTCAATTTTATAATGTTCTGGTCCATGATGATTATTCTGTTAAGGGAATAAATATCTCCAATATTTCTATATACCAAAATACTGTATTGGATTTATTGTGTAAATCGCAAGTTCAACTCAGACACCAAATTTGGTGTAAATATAATACTACTAAGGGCATCGCCAACCCAAACACCAAAATTTACACCAAATTTGGTGTCAGTACTATTTTAGTATAAATCAACTCCAACCCATGTACCAAATTTTACACCAAAAAGGAATATTTTTCTCTCTTCATTATTATATTATTATTTCTTATTTCATTTATATTTTCTTAAATCATAAAACAAATTCTTTCTAAAACATTCACCATATATAATTCATATTATTTTCTTTTATAGTCGTTTAATATAAAATTATTTTATACCATATTTTATAACATAATTTTTTAATTTTTTTTAAAAAAGTCATATATAAAAATTAATTTATAAAAAAAACTAACTTTTATATCTAAAATTAATATTATAAAAATAATTAAATATATAAGAGATTTAATTAAAATATACAATTTATATAATGTTTAATTAGAAAATTTGTATAATGAAATAATATTAAAATATTCAATAAAGTGAATTGGTGTGATGAATAGTGTTACACCTAATTTGATGTAACACTATTCACACACCAAAATGGTGTAAAATTTGATGTTCGGGTTGGAGTTCCAAAACACCAAATTTTACACCAAAAAATTTTTGGTGTAAAATTTGGTGTTTGGTTGGAGATGGTCTAAGCACCAAACAAATACCATGTCACCATTTCTTACAAACACCGCCAATAAAACATCCATTAACGGGAGACACAACCTTCTATGGGGGTTAGCAAAGGAAGATGTTATTGTCGGGGATACGTGACACTTGCGCTCATTCAACGTTCATTTAGCTCAATAATTAGTGACTTAAATGTTTAATTTTATCTTATTCCAGTAAACGATTCATGAATTGCAATTATCAAGGCAATTGAACAAGACAAGGATTGCAGTTTTAAAGAATGACAAAAAATGTAGAAAAAAAAGTGTATTATACGCATTGTTAATCACCTAACAGGAAGGGTGAATCGTCAAAAGAACCTGAGACCGCCTAAGGTGACAGTGCACTAAGTCAACTCTCAAAGATTAATTGGTGAAGTGAGACAAGAACGGTGACCCACAGAAAGAGAAAAGGTGAAGTGAGTAGATATCACCCAATATGACAGTACTTGCAGATAAAATGATGGTCCAAAGGGCGATATGAGGTGAAAATCGGCGATCCTTCGTATTGACAAACGCAAACTCGAACGGGATCACCGAATGAGGGGTAAACACCTAAAGCCTGAAAGAAGAAAAAGGTGAATTGAAGATAGATGGGTGATTCACTGAATGTAGATGTCGAACTCAACTAACTTCGCCGAATGAGACACATAGTTACTTTTTGGGCAAAATTTTAGAAAACTATACATAGCCCAGAGGAGAGAGAAAGAGGGTATGCAGAAATTGAGAAGAATAGTCTGAACATTTTAGAGAGAAACATTTTTTACATTAAGGGAGAACACTTTTAGTTTCGAATTTCTTAGAGTTGTAAACTTGAATTGGGTGAATTGAAGCCAGATTTGAAGTTGGTTTGCTGTTAAGTGTTCAATTTCATGTTACCCATGGTTTATTGCATGGAAGGCATAATTTCTTTACACTTTGCAATGTGTGGCTAAAACTTCAAACTCTTGGAGTGTGATAATGTGATTGCGCATTGATATAATTTAGTGGGTTTGTTGAATTGCTCTATTTTATGACTGTTAATCACAAATTTGACTGATTGCCAAGTGATTAATTCATGAATTATGGTGGCTAACTTAATTTTAGTTTTGATCTTGCATTGATGCTCAAAAAAGACCAATATAAGTGGGTTATCTAATCAATAGCTACAATTTAGTACACTTGATTGCAATTCTAAAGTTTTGGGTTGATTAAAATGACATGTTGATGAGATCGAAAGAAGATTCTATGCAAGGATGCTTTGAGATCGAAAGAAGATTAGCATTAATGATGACGACCCAGTTTATTTGTGATTAATTAATTGTAATGAGCAATTCTACAATAACCCAAACGAAATCAAAATTCAATCTCCATGCCCCTAAGTTAATTAGTTTTTTGAATCATCAACTATTGTAATTTTGTCAATAGGGAGTTTAAATCAGTGTTGTTAAAATTGGTGGGCTTCTCGACCCCTTTGCTATTTCAACTTCATTGAAATAAATTGCTAGTCAATTCTCTAATTAAATAAATTCTTAACAATACACCAGTCCCTGTGGGATTCGACTCCGACTCTTTATTGACGACTAGAGGTGTTCACGGGTCGGTTTGATTCGGTTATTGGTCAAAATCAAAACCAAATCAACTAAATCGGTTTTAAAATTATCAAAACCAAACCAAACCAAATAGTATATATTTATCGGTTTTGGTTCGATTTGGTTCGGTTATATTAACCATAGACAAAAATAAAAAAACAATTCATTCAAAGCATTATAAAAATGACAACAATTTATTTAAAACGAAAATAGTTAAAATGACTGACATTACATAACTTTCCATCATTGAATTTACGATGAATAAAGCTTCCAATTTCATTATTTTGGCTTAGAAGAAAGAGACATTGATATTTTCAATCTTATAAAGAATTGTCACAGACACACTCATATACATAAAACCAATAAGATAAATATTCTCACTTTGGGCATTTTTTCTTTCATAAGTAAATTATAAATAAATTTTGATGAAAACACATATAAGATCTTTAAAGTTGTTAATAAAAATAATATATTATGTATGTACAACAATAAAAGATATGTATATAACTTGTCGGTTCGGTTTGATAATTTCTTCAATTTTTTCGAACAAAACCATAACCAACCCATATACTATCAGATTTTAAAAATTTAAAACCAAACCACACCTAACCCAAATAAAAATCAGTTTATTTAATCGATTTGGTTCAGTTTTTAGATTTGGATGATTTTTATCCAAACCGTGAACACCCCTATTGACGACGACGACGATTGACATTTCAGCGTTATCAAAGCGTCATACTCATACCAAGGGGGCAGAGATTCACTACGTACTGGGAAATGAGGATATTTAGGACTCTACAAGTCGGTTAATAATGGGAGAAAAAAGAACTCATAATGTAGATTCATACCTCATTTGGCTTTTACAGGCGTCTCTTTAAGGCAAAACTTCAAAACTGATTTAAGTGAGATTAGCTTAGCAGCTTGGAACAAATTATATCATGCAAGGGAGAAACCCTGATATTTCCTTTCTCCACCTCTAAGAATCACTTCACTGCAATGTGAAAGATGAAGAGACCAACAAAACCTAGCATCAAAAAGCATCCAATTCTAACAAAACTCTAACTACCACCACAAATGTCACACAACAGCAAAGAAAATCACTTCCCTTTTCCTGACATCTTATGACAAAAGAAAAACTATAAACGAATGTCATCGCTACAATAACTATCAATTAACAAGTCTGTTTGGGAAATCCTCCAACTGTTTTATGTTTTCTTGCAAAAGCTCCCTTTCATTTTGTCCACCACTGGACTTCATAACTGTCTGCATCAAAAGTAACAGAGCTAACATCAGAAATGTAGGACACTTGGTTTACATCAAATGCTAACCACGCAATAATTTATTTAAATGATATTTTTTAGTTGTACTTTTCCTTTAAAAAATTAAATGTGATTTAAACATGAAATATAATTCAAATAGTCATTTTATAAAACTAAAAAGTTAGGGCAAATTTGAAAAATAAAATATACTGAGTGAAAAAGTGAAAATAAGGTTTGGTGAAAAAATACAGAAATGATAGTGGTTACCATTTTTCAAATTTCATGCATAGATCCAGGTTTGAGGGAGGTTTAGAAGGTCAGCCGAGTCAAAATGGAGTGTATGGGCAGTATCAACAGAATTTAAATGGTGGAAACAGTGAAATGTCACAGTAGAAATTCAGTGGCAATTACAGGAGAAATGTAGGAGTGCCTCAGCAAAACCTTCCCAGTTATGACCCTGGAAATGTAAGGAATGTTCAATCTAAAAATTCTGAAATGTATCCACAAAAATGCAAGTGGGTGTAAACATGGAAAAGCATATGAAGTCAAGTGGCTCAAGGGAGATAATGGGGCAATTTCATCAAAACTTAAGCCGCTTTAACCCTTCTAGTGCTGTACATCACATCAAACTTCTTATCAATCTCGGAATGGAATAGTAGACCATCAAGAAATGACAAGTTCAACACATGTTGAACAGTCGATTGATTCTGCTGATAGCAGCAGTAAAAAAGGCTCAGTTGATGAGCTCGATGACTTCTGTAAACAAGGCAACGTAAAGGAGGCAGTAGAAGTTTTGCATTTCTTGGAGCAGTAATGTCACAGTTGATTTATCTCAATATATTATGTTGATGGATGTGTGTAATGAGGATAAATCCCTTGAGGATGCTAGATCAATTCATGAGCACCTTTTTAGATCTCATCCTCATCTTGACATCAAAATGTACAATAAGATTCTTGAAATGTATGGAAAATGTGGCTCCATGAATGATGCCTTCTTGGTGTTTCGAAAAATGCCTCAACGTAATCTGACTTCTTGGGACACAATGATTACATGGCTTGGTAAGAATGGTCTTAGAGAAGATGCAATAGAGTTGTTTGGGTAATTCAAGAAAACTGGGATGAAACCTGATGGCCAAAAGTTTGAGTGTCTTCCATGCTTGTAGTGTTGTTGGTGATATAGTTGAGGGCATGTTGCACTTTGAATCAATGAGTAAGGATTATGATATTGTTCTCTCTATGGAGCCATATGTGGTAAGTACAGGATATCTTGATGAAGCTATGAAGTTCATTGAAAGGATGCCTATACAGCCAAGTATTGAAGTATGGGAAACCATGATGAATCTGTGTACAATTCATGGGAATTCAGAGCTTGCTGAGATTGTTGAGCTCCTAGACCCATCTCGTTTGGATGAACAGTCAAAGGCAGGTTTTTTGGCTGTAAAAGCATCAGAATAGCCAAGGAGAAAGAGAAAATGAAATCTTCTCAAAGTTTTCTTGAGCCTCGAAGCAAAGTTCATGAATATAGTGAGGGAGATAGGTCACATCCCGATCATCAGAAGATATATGCATTTCTAAGGGGTTAAAAGCAGCTAACAGAGAAGGACGGTTACATACCAGAGACTAAGTTTGTGTTACATGTAGGTCAAATGCAGATATTCAAATAAAGTAAAACTTTTCTAGAAAAAACTGAAAAATTCTCATGGCCAATCAGTCCATAATGTTTCATCAGCAGAGACCAGAAACAACCAGTGCTTTTGCACTTCACAGTTGAAACTACTTTCACACATATGCGATTTATAAACATTCTCTGCAGCACAAATAGTACTAAGCACCAAAGAAATTTTCATTTTACTATACCATGTGAAAATACCTAAACCATTTCTTACAGACACGGCAATGAAACATCCATTACTACCAGTAAAGCAGCTAATCATCTGGATCATCGTATCAGCTATACTCAATGATTTATTATTTACAGCATTACATTAATATATAATGTGCCTTACAATAATCTAGGAATCAGTGATAGCAAGTCACCTGCCCCCTAATGACCACATCTCACCCCGCAAAAAGATCTACAGCAACAAGATGCAAGTTCCTGAGCAGGTGGTTAGATCACACCATGAAAAGCTAAAGCACCACTTAGTATTGTAGCTTAAGAGAAATATATTTCTACTAAAACCAAAAGCAGTTTTGTTGGACAAGCAAATCAGTTTATAAGTCCTTTTAATGTTCATTTCAAAGTAAATCCAAATCATGTGGCAACTCAACTCCCAGTAGTAACAAGGATATGCAAAAAAGGGTTCAAAAAATGAAAGATCTGCAAGCATCATAATAACCACAATTGATGCATCTAACAAAGGAGAAGACATTTATAAGTCAAAACTTATTAGTTATTCTGTGTCGAAGAACAACTACAAGTCAGAAGGAATGGGCTGCAACGTCGTAAAATGCTCAGGAAGACAGGAACAGTAATCATCTTGCTGCTTTAAATTAATGGAGACAATTCATGGTGATTCCTGAATCACAATGAGGCCATTGATTCTTGTAGGCTTCAGAACACTAAAACACACTTTCATGAGCCAACTACCAAGATAGATAGCACTAACTTACCTTGTACGCAAGTGATCAACATTATCTTACAGATGGTCTCCTGCGAAGAAAAGTTTGAGACGCCATGAGTGTTACTTGAAGTTGCTCAGACACTGTAAATCCCCGAGCTTCCATCAATCCTTGGAACTTTTGAGCATCTTGTACAAATCCACCAGCTATAAGTGACCATATAATCCTCTCGAAATCTTCTGGTTCCAACTGCTCTTGTTTTGCCTCCAAAACTCCAAGAGCTTGAAGAGCCTTTTTCTCAACATTAGCTCTTGCATACATGTCACATAGGCTAATATGAACCTTGAATGGAGGAGCCTCACCCTGTTCAGCAATTTTATCTAAGAGTTGTTCAGCTTCATCAATTAGTTGCATTTTACTCAACCAATCCACCAAAACCGAATAAGTAGCCACCCCAGGCTCAAAGCCATCTTTCTCAAGCTCTATTAAAAGATTTAAGGCTTTATCCAGCAGGTTATTCTTCTCATATGCTGCTATCATGGTAGCAGTGCATCTATCATCTGGCTTGTGTCCAAGTTTAATCATGTAATCGAAATTCTGCCTTGCCTGATCAGGGTCACCAGCTTTTCCAAATGCCTCAACAAGTAACATACATGACTCTAAAGTGGGCTGAAATCCTGAAAATTGCATTGTAGTTGCTATTCTATGGGCTCCATTAGCATCACCATGCTGAGAAAATGACCTTAGAAGGGCCATATAGATCTTCTTAGAGGGTTTGATGTCTCTTACCTCCATTTCCTTCATCAATGATTCACCTTTCTTTGGGTCGCCAGCATTTACATAGGCTAGGATCATGGAATTGTAAACCCCCATGTCTGGTAGGAATCCTTGAGTTCTCAAGCTCTCAAATGCGGCTTTTGCTCGATCCAGATCACCTGCTTTGCTGTACATGTGAACCATGATTGTTGATGTGAGAATATCAGGTACAATTCCATTTTCACTCATTTTTCTGATAATTCTCTCGGCATCTTCTCGCTGGTTATCTCTAGCATGGGCGTCAACGAGTTTTGAGTAGTCACGTATGTTTGTTTGGAAGGACTCTTCACCAAGCACATGTTCTGCAATCTAACATGTTTACAAAAAGTCAGAATTAGCTAACACTTAACAACAACTTAAATTCAGATTTTCTTTTATAGCCAGAAACTTAAATTCAGATTTGTGATAACATTTGCTTTATAGATTCTTATACTAATACAAATTAGCAGTACGAAGAAGGAGCATTCAAAACAAGTGATATTAAGAATATTAACTTAAAGTCTCCCAGTTTTTGCAGTTGACAATGGGACGAATGAAAGTTAAAAATAAAAATGAAAATTGAAGTCATGCTAATAAGAAAACACTTAAATTGGAGAAGGAATTACCTTCAAATATAGACTAGGATTTCGGTTATTCAATCTATCAAGTAAATTTATCCAGTCTACCCTGCTAGGCTGGAGAAGTTGTACCCATTCTGCTATAAGTGGAGAATAATCATCTTGTTCCTGTGAAGAAAGTAATTTTTCAGTAATAATTTTGCACTTTCCATCTATTTTTTTTGGTTCTTGAGGGCATATGATTTTCTCAGCCTCATGAATCTTATCAGCCACTTGTGACCATTTTGAATCGGATAAATCAAGTCCATAAATCTTATAGTTAATTTTGCCACGCCTTTTTGGAAGAGCGACAAGTTTAGGGTCCTCAGCACGACTTTGGTGCTCCACGACACCAATACCATATTCGGTCCCTTGCTGTTCCTCTTCCTTAAAACGTTCAAGACTGTGATAAAACTCACTCTCCTCCATCTTCTCACGTGCCCATTTGAACCTATACTCCCTAAGCATATCTCCACGTATACCTACTTCACCAGCAAACCTACACATCTCCTTAACTTGCTCAGCTTGAAGAAAGTTCTTCATTTTATCCTTCCTTTTTGCTTTCTCCATATCTTCCAAAACTACATTACTCACCTCCCACACAGTCTTCCACAAATCGTGACTAAAATCATCATCCTGAGAAGGTGAGGACGACTTACCTCCAACTATCTGATCAAAACCACCCTTTTCCAGCTCAGAAACAACCTTGGCAACAATAACCAAAAGCATCTCATCAATTGTTTTTTTCTCAAAATCTGGATATACTTCCATGAGTTTTCCACGCATTATCCAAACAAATCTTGACAAGAAGTCATTCATTGTAGCATCATCCTCAGTCTCACTTACCATTTCTTCAGCTGTATCAGTAGCTGTATCTGTGTGAATGAATCTTTTACCACTCCAAGATACAAATTTTGGAACTGGTGTGTTGTGAATTTGGAAAAATGGGCATTTGGTCCAACTGGTGGACGGAGGAAGAGAGGATGTTGGGATTGAGGATTTTGAGTGAAAATGAGATAGAATTTGCGTAGCTTTGAGTTTTGACAATTTGTCGATTGTTCGTTTGCTGATTAGCTGCTTCATATTCAGATCAAAGAAATTAGGGTTTATCAAATTGCAGGAGAGTTGGACAACTTCTCTTTAATATATAGAGTATAATATAAAACCTTTTTTTTTCTTTTTTCTTTTTGGAGCAGGGTGGATGGGAAATACATATACATATCCCATAATTAAATATACAGAGGAAAAGATAAATGTGAATATTGATATTAAAAATAATTTACTAAAATAATAAGAGATAGAAAAATGGAGAGAGCTACTAGTTAACTCATGTTCTCTGTTCACCATCATGTCCTCTTTCAAATTTCTATTTCCCCTAAAATTAAATACTAGTCGGAATTAATGGTTAGGGGTATATATAGAAACAAACAGAAAAGTAATTGAATAATTACTCCTTTTTACAACCCAAAAATCACAAGATTTTATTAATACGAAGCATGTTGTGAGTTATGTTAATCACTTTTTAGATAAAAATAAAAAATATTTTAAAGTAAATTATTGTGTTATTATCATATAGTGAAATGGAGAGAGAAATATCAAAAATAAAATAAAAATGCAAATGGGATATAAACAAGTGTTGCATCACCTTATTTATGTATTTTCATTTATATGTATGTAGTCTATAGATCTTTCAAGCTATTAACTTAAATAAAGAAAATAAAGAAAGACAGAAATAATGATTATAATAAATGCTTGAAGACGACTTAATCAAAATCAAAATTAAAAAAAAATGTAGAAGTAAAAGAAACTTAAAAATTCTAATTGAGAAGATAAAATAATTTTAGTAGAAATAAAAAAAGTTAAATTTTTAGTCCATATGGAAGAATCGTTAGAAATTCCAGTCAAAAGGTAAAAGATTTAGTAAAAGTATAAGAAAGTTCTAATATTTAGTTGATACATATGTCAATTATAATTTGTTTTTTATATATAACTAGATAATTTGTCACGTGCACGCACGGGTCCAATATTATTTAAGTAATATTAACCGTACTCCAGGACTCAAGCGTGTTATTAGAGATTGTAATGGCATAGTAACTCCGTTGTTCCCTCAAAATGAGAAAGAAGTTGCAGTAACTATGTAAATATCTGACATGAGTATTCATATGAATGATTTTCTAGTCTTGATGTGAATAAGCTCCACAGAAGTCTTCCTCCTCAACAGTTGTGATCACTGCGATTCTTGTATAACTGATATCTATTGGAGCTATAATAGCATTTAGATCTGTCATCCAACCATTAAATTTTTTTCACTTCACTTTCGATCATTGAAGGTCACAGATAAAAAGAGATGAAAATGGATCAATTTTTATGCTAAACTTGTCTATATACTTGCGCTCCAATTACTCACAAAAAGTCAAAAATAACTTTAATTTATGAATAAACTCCAATTTATATTCATGATCAAACACAATTCCAATTTTCATATATCATTTTTCACTTTGAAATCAAATTTTTTTTTTTTTTTTCAAATTTAACAATGAAACATGACCAAATAACCAATAACATTCTAAATAATGTTGCTTTCACTAACTCCTCTAGTATGAGGATCTTGAATTAACAACATAATGAGGACTTCTGGCCTTCTGTTCTCTGTTTGGAAGATCCTCTAATTCCTTTTTCGCAATATGAACTCCCGCAGCTAATGTCATTCTAAAAACTTCAGCATGTAAACTTCGATCTTTGAAGTTTATAATTGCCTAATTCATCCCAGATCCATCCTTGAGCTTGTCTATGAATCTGCATCTATATTAGTATGGTATTCCAGATTTGTGCTAAATAAGGGGACATAAAGAAGAGATGTGCAACATACTCATTATCTTTGCTGCATAGTGCACACTTCTCATCCTCCAAACGTCATCATTTGGCTAACCTTTCCTTCGTAACTAGGGGTGTGCATTCGATTTTTTGGTTTGATTTTACACTATTCGGTTTGGATTTTCGGTTTTTGGTTTTGTAAAAGTGTAACCCAATCCGATCCAAAATAAATTTGGTTTGGTTTGGTTTTTTCCTATCCGGTTTGGCTTTTTTTGATTTGGTTATTCGGTTATGTCAATAATTAATAACATGTATAACCAAAGTAATAATATTTAATACCATAAATATACTTTCTAATATAAATCATAAGTACACAATACTTATAAGTATACCTATTGTAGATGTAATTCAAACATAAAAGGGAGAAGACACAAGTACCCCCTAGACTATGACCGAAATCCCAGAGACACACCTTAACTAAATTAAGGTCCTATTACCCCCTTGCACTCATTTTTTTTTGTAATTTTGTACACCTTTTGACTTATGTGGCACACCACGCGACTCCACGCAGTATATATATATATAATTCGGTTTTTTTCGATTTTTTGGTTTTTATCTTTTAAAATCCAAAACCAAACCAAAAAACCAAACAAAGTAATTTATTAATCCAAAACCAATCCGAAAAACCAAAAAATCAATCCAAATAAAATTTCGGTTTGATTTGATTTGGTTATTCGGTTTAATCCGAATAGTGCACACCCCTATTTGTAACAACCTGCTACAAACAGTGAGATCTAAGATAAGTTGACCATTTAAGAGGGCCTATTTTGTTGCAAATCAGCCTTGTCCAATCAACCTTCTGGTAAGCTCTTTTTAGCTGAAGAATTTGCTGATAGTGAACTTATCTGAGCTTAGTACATCCCTTTCTTACCAACCATCTTCCTCAAAAGTATTTCTGAACTTTGATGATAACAGATAAAAATATATGAAAATAGTCTATTTGAATTCCAGTGAAAAGAATCGCCTCCAAACAGTTCATTAATTTTGGAAAAACTATGATACTATATATGAAGTGAAGTTGAACTTCCAAAGTAAAAGTTTTAAATTTTTCTGTGTTTTTATTCTATGATACATGCTATGATGAATGCTAAAGGCTTGTATAAGACCTCTTCGAGGTCGAATACGCCGGTAACGACTAGGAGGTGCTCTCGGGTCGTTACAATTTAGACAAGTTGCATGCATGATGGGTTGATAGGCTAGAGTCGTGACTTTAAGAAGTGCCTAGAACGTCATTTGAGGACGAATGATCCCAAGGAGGAGATATTGTAACACCCTGTAGCCTTAAGAGGGAAGTTTATCATGTTTTGAGGTTCCAAGTATCACCCACAAGGCCACCCACACCATGTGGTTGGACCCATCCTCTGTAGGTGGGCAGTGTGGGTGGACACCAAGAGAAAACTCCCCGAGGTAGTGACCTACGGCATGACCCACACCTCATGGATGGGTCCACGTCCCATAGGTGGGCTCCGTAGGTCAAGGGCCAATTTCCAGTGTCTCAGACCCCAAACCACGCCCAACTAGTATGGTCTGTAGGTCAACCTACGCCCCGTGGTCGGGGTCACATGGATAGGGCAGTGAGGTGGTTAGTGAGGACTTAATGGAACTTTCCAGTTTTAATTAGGATTAAGTGGTGTCGTTTTACTCTAATCTAGACCACCTATATAAAGACTTTAGACCCCTAAATTAAGTAATTCTACGTCATTATTTCAAGACCCCAAAAGAAACCCAATTCCCTCTCAAATATTTGCTCTCTAGAAAGTGAAGAAGAAGAAGAAGAAGAAGATCAAGCTAGTTCAAGTCAAGTCTACATTATTCCAAGCTTTGTGGGCATTATAATCAAGGTATGCTGGTTTATTTATTCATGGATCCCTTTCATCCATGAAGCTCCCAGATTTTCCTCAATTTAGAAGAAGAATCCCCTAAGTCAAATCTAGGGTTTGTTCTAATGTTATGGGTTATGATCCAATAAAGTGGATTATGATTGATTATCTTTGTTTATGATGGAATTGCATGTTTTTAGTATGATTATACATGTATTCATGATTAACCTAAGATTTTAAAGTGAATTTGATATAGTTGAGTTTTCTTCCATGAAAGGGGAAATTGAGGGCTTAGATGTGACCTTCTAGGATTGATGAATTACATGACAGATTGCTTGAGATTGAAGTAGTTAGATGTGAATTGCTAAGACGTAAATCATATAGACATGAATTGATTAGATTAAGGCTTATATGATGAATCATGAATAGTAGTGGTTGAGATTGAGCTATGTGATGATATATGACTAGAATTGCTTAAGAATGAAACATGTGGTTAGAATGTCTTGAGAATTAGGCATATATGATGATCATGAGATGTATTGCTTTGAGAGTAAGGCTTGTAGTTATGAATGTTGATTTCTAGGGCTTTGAGGGTGAAACTAATATGATGAACTATGAATGTTAAGGCTTTGAGAATGAAGCTTATATGAGTGATGAATTATAGATAGAGTTGTTGTGGAAGGACTTTACCCACATGACCTATATTATGAATGTATGAAATTATGAATGTTCTCATAGAATCTATGTAAATGCTTTAAGAACACTTTGAGAGTAAAGTGTCCATGATTATGATATTGAATATGAGATGGAAGCTTTTACGTAAGTTGAGTCCTGCTTCCAAATGGGATCCTTTTACAATAGTTGAGTCCGGGTTCCCAAGTATATCTCATGAGATGGAGACCTTTTACACTAGTTGAGTCTGGGTTTCTAGCAACAATCTCCATATCTATAGAATTATCTTAATTTATATTAATGTTGTGTTGCTTGAAAGGTTATTCTCATGAACACATGATGGACATGATGTGAAAGATTTTCTCACATAGAATGATTCTAGGTTGAAAGGTTTTCTCACCTAAAATTAATCAAAGCATGTATGAACTATGTTAGCTTGAAGTAGAGATGCGATATCCCTTCATGAATAGCTTGATTTGTAAGACAAGACCATGCATGGTAGCTTGAGATAGTAGAACTCATGAATAGTCTTGGATTGAGAAATCGTACCCTTCCAATGTAGCTTGAACTAGCATGAGAAGATGGTTGCATGAGAGCTTGACTTGGTGAGGCAACATCATTTCATGATAGCTTGGATTGAGCTATAGTACCCTTCCTTGAGTAGCTTGGACTTGCATGAGAGTATGTTTTCCATGATAGCTTGGTCTAGCAGGGTAAGGTGCTTTTCCTTTATAGCCTTGATTAACCATTCATGAGTAATGATGCGTTATGGACTAGTAGAGAAATACTCTTCCATGATTGGTATGAATATGAGGGACAAGTCCCTAATCAAGTAGCATGTTTATGATGAAATAAGATTACTTTAAGAAAGTATTGTAAGTATGTTCTAATATGAGATTTGCTTATATGATGTATGCTTAGCTTGGATTGTTGCTATAGTTACCTTCCTTGATAAGTTTGACTAAAGGTGAATGTTCCATTGTCTATGAGAAATAAGCTAAGGATGAGATCAAAAGATGATGAATATTAATGATGGCCTCAAGTGGTTTACTTAGTATGGGTGAGGTTTATGGGGTCTTATACATGCATTGCACAAGTATGCTTTGAGGTTACTCATGAAGTGTTCTTCTTAGGTTGTGATAATCTAGATGCATTGATTATGCCTATGACTATGTTGTTATCTATTATTCTTGTATCCTATGTCTTATGTTGTATTTCTTATGATATTGGTATATGTCTTATGTTCACTAATGCCTACTTTTTGCTTATATGTTGATGATTGATGCTAGCCATTATATTTAGTACATTATTGTACTAACACATACTCTTGTCTACATTCTTATCAAATGTAGGGTCCGGCGATATTGACTTCCATCCTCGAGGCTAGGATCTTCGTAGAGCAAGCAAGTGAAGATTTGGTGAGTCCTCATAGCATCGAGGATTTGACCACCTTTACTTTATGTTTTCTTTTATTGTTTAGAGCTATTGTATGGGCTGTGTCCTAAGACTTTTTTGTATTAGATGGTTTGAGACAATGTTAAAGACTTTCGTTTTTGTTTTATGAACTTTGATTGTAATGGAAAAATGTTTTAAATTTCCGTACCATTTTTTTATTATCTGATGTTATGAAAGCTAAGTGGCCTGTATGAGGCCTCTCAGGGTCTTGTACGCCATGTTACATCTAGGGTGTACCCCTGGGTCGTGAATTCTGGGGACTTTTCTTGCATGTTGGATTTGCAAGTTTGTGCTTCCTAACAAGAAAGTTGATTGTATTCGTGCTAGTGTCTTCAAAGTTACAGACTTGATGGCTTATGAGGAAATATTTTCTTTGGCGGTTACGGTCCTTGCAAGAATCTATCGCGGCCTCAGGGATATATCTGTAACACCCTGAATCCAAAACAGACTAAAAATGCAAATTTTGAGAAGTTGCAAGTGCAACCCACGGACCGTAGGTCAAACCATGACCCGTGCTAGTGGTCCATGGTTCACCACTGCAACCCCTCCCCAAACCAGCTCAGAAAATTGGCTAAGTCCCGACTCACGGACAGACCCACGGTTCGTAGATCAGACCACGGTCCGTGGTCTGTGTTCGTGGATCGAGACTTCCCTTACCCAGCCTCTGACACAAACTACGGTCGACTAGCACAGACCGTTATTCGATGCACGGTCCGTAGGTCTGACCGTAGATGAGGGTCAACAACCAGTTAGCTGAAAATTGTTGATGGATCAACTTCAGATGGTCATAACTTTTAGCATAAAAGGAATTATGTGTCCCATGACCTATAATATGATAGATAATTGAATCCTCTTTCCAATGCCACCAAGTTTGCTAAAATCCGACTTCCGAGTAAAAAGTTATGCTCATTTTAGTGATGCCCTGTCGGGCAGACTCGATCGACGACTCCAATCAACGGATTGTCGATTTACCTACGGCCCGTTAGTCCCGTCCGTCAGTCACTCCAACAGCAGTTAAGTCAGGGGTCTTTTGGTCTTTTCCTATTTCGTTGGACCCCTAAGATACGTCGTTTAAACCCTAAATCATGAGGTTTTAGTCAGTTTAAGCCTAGAAACATAACTAGAACTTACCTTAGTAAAAATCATTAATCAAAACATAGAAAATTAGAGCGTAACAAGAGAAGAGAAGTCAAGAACCCTAGTTCAAGAACGCAGCAAGGTTCCATCAGTTCCAACCCCAAAATCGAAAGATTTCTCTGTGGAATTCGTCACCAGGTATGTGGGATTTCATTAGTGGTTCTTTTCGCCCATTAGGTCCCTAGAATTCAGTCAGATTCTTGATTACATGATTATGAACAGACCTAGGGTTTCTATAATTTCAAAAGATCATCATGAATTAGTTATTTAAATGTTCCAAATCAGATTATCATGTTATTTCTTAGTTTATTGCATGAATTCCAGAACCCTAGCTATGTATTTCTTTAGTTCTTGAATTACACATGCTAGGTCAGATATTTCAGTATTCAGTTATACATGCCTCAGTTTATGAATGCATCATTATCAGTTTAATTGTTGCATTCTCAGTTTGCATGTTCAGTTCGAGCTATCCAGTATTTACAGAAATTCAATCATTACCAGTTAACTACTTAATTCGTTGGGAGTAGCATAATACTGAGTTGGACTAGGGTTCAGCTTACCCATATAGTCCCAGAACTACGAGCCACGTAGGTGTAAGTCCCCTCCGTGGGCAACATCAGTTTAGTGATCACGCCAGCATGCCTCTATACCTCTGGCAGGGTATATTGGGTTCTCTCGATGGGGCGTATACATCGGACTCCACATTTAGCTCATGTGGTTTTATGTCGGTTATTAGTAGCTCCCACAGTTCAGTCAGACTCTATTGCATTGACCATATTTCAGTACAGTCAGTATTCAGTCTCAGCATGTTATAAATTTGGTCATTGCATCAGTTAGCTCAATATTCAACATTTTCAGTATCGATATCATGTTTAGATTATTTCATTGCTTTATTGCTTTGTTCAATTATGTGTTATTTCAACTTTACTCTATCCTGCATGCTTAGTACCTTTCAAGTACTGATGCATACGTGCGCTACATCTTCTCGTGATGTAGGTTCAGGTTCTTAGCATCCAGATCACGCTTAGATCGATTCCCGATCTTCAGTTCAGTAGCATCAGTGGTGAGTCCTCATTATTCGAGGACTAGTGACATGTTTATCTTTATCGCTTTTAGTCTTTAGTTTTAGTTTTGCTAGACCTGGTTGGGGAATGTCCCAGCACTTCTAGTCAGTTTAGAGGCTTAGTTCAGACATAGTTAGATTCAGCTTAGTATTGAGTTAATATCTTCTTTGTATTAAACTCATCAGTTTTCATTTATCTCAGTTATAGTATATGGGTATTCCCCATCTTTTCATTTTATTTATCATTTAGCTTCCGCATCAGTTTATTATCTTTAGTATGCTCATGATCATGCCAACAAGGTTAGCTTGGGATCAATTGTGGTCCTAGCTCCCGTGTCCGCGTCTCGGGGGTAGCTCGGGGCGTGACAATATCCACTTCTTCAAACTTGGGTGCTTTCGACATACTACTTCCCATATATTTTGTATATGGATGGATATGTGAGTATTTTGAGACCTACTACCGTGCTACCCACCCCAACGAGGTGTGCGAATGTGGGTGATTTCTGGATAAAGATGGCAAAATATTTTAACCTCGTTGACGCTCGCAAGTTATATCAGCAAGTGAAATGTGCATAACCTCCACAATCTGGCCATGCTACAAGGAAAAGAGCTGCATATTGATGATAGTGGAAAATTTTCCACTTCCTGGAGCAATTTCCTTATAGGCCTTCGTTCAAGTTTTGTAACTCTGAGGCTGGATGATGAACTGATTGTGGAACCTTATAGTCCTCATTGATTTAGTCGACAATTTGGGTATTGTCAAGATGTTCCTGGTGCACCCGTAGAGCACCATTATGATGGTTCGCTGCAAGCTTTGGTGCAACTATGGGATTCATGTGTTCACCTTGGAAGCTCTTCGAAGATCATCATACCAATGCGTCCATCCAATAAGGGGTCTTTAATGACTCGTGAGTATTCAGATTGGTGGCCATCCAAGTGAGAGATTCTGCTGAGACGAAGTACCCATATAATTTTGAGAGGTCTGAAAAAGGGATGATGCTTCTTTACCAACCAAAGGAGAACAACTTCAAGAAAAGCTTCCTCACTCTTTCAAGTCCAAGGTGACATCGAATATCCCTCCGTAATCTGTCAAAGTTGTTTCCAAGTCTATAAATTCGAAGGGAATAATGGAGTTAAGAGTCCTTTACAGACTCCCAAGGCAGCCAACATCACTGATAATGAGGTGATCGACTTAACTCTCAAGAGGAAGAAACCTTCCAGCTCATCGAACAAAAGTGTTGAAAAGTCACTTGGCATTGTACCATCTTGTAGCAACACGTCAAAAATGTCTATTTCACTCCATGAGATTGGCATCAGTACTAGTGCAGCCTCTAGCTCCAATGAGAGCAATGTTTGCCAAGAGCTACATTGGAAGCGTTTGAAGAAAAAGCCTAAGAATTTGAGGAATCAACAATGCGAGTTCACTGAATTGGATTCCATTAGTATTGATACTGCAATCTTTGAAGACGGTGCTGTTTGTTTTACAATGCCCTTGACAGAATTGGCACATCAGGTAAAAGTCACCTCCCAAATATTTCTCTAAACTTACCTCTTTTTTTCTCATTGGATATTAATTCTATTTTTTAATTATCCAGTAGGGTCTTGGGGACATCCCTAGTGATGTAGATGTATTTGAAAATTGTATCACAAGTTTGAACTCCCTCAATGTGGTGAAAAGTTCTCACCTCCCACTTGCTGAAGTTAATAGTCAAGTTGCAAATGAGATTCAACAAACAAAGTTAACGGTCCCTTTTTTCTGAAAAGGTTGAAACTTCTCAAAATATTATAACTACTAATATAGGGGTTGGAGCACATCAAATTAGATGTTCAGATGTCATCAAGGATATGATCCGCCCTTTGCCGGGGATTGCCTCGAATTTTGAACCACAAAAGACTATTTCAAACTTCAAATTATCTTACATTTCTGGAATGTGGTGTACCTTATGTGAGTGTATTACTCGATTCTCTGTTGAATCTTTGGAAAACCTCAAATAGTTTGAGGCAGCTGTTGCCTTGATTCTTAAAGGGCTTCGAAAAGTTAACATCATCAACCTTTCTCCTTTGGAGGTTCTGCTTGAAGATTTTTTTTAAGAAACATAAAGATTACGATGTCGTGAGGCTGTCCACTTCTAAAAATATAACACGGGATTCTCATCAAGAGTAGCTTTATGCTGCACAACAATGTCTTGATACCACAAATGAGGAGAGAATCAATATGGAAAAATAGTTGGAAGAGCTTCAAAAAGTCCTTACAAGACCTGAAAAAGAGCTAAAAGTGTGGACTTCAAAGAAGAAGAAAACCATCTCACTTATTGAGGATCATCAAAAAAGGCTTTCTGAAAATCAAGAGACTATCACTAATCGTGAAGATGAAGTTCATGCCATCGAGAAAATCATTCCCTTGTCGAAAAAGGAAATAAAAGGACTAGTTAAGCTAAAGAAGAATGTTGAGAAAAGTCGTCACCAAATCCTTAGCCATAAGCTTTTTTCTTAGTTTTTTTATCATGCATAAGGACATTCTCTTTAATTTTCTTGTTCTATTGTGTCTTTTTTGTCTTTTTTTTTCTGGAACATTGTTCTGATGTAGTGACAATCCTTCTTGAATGAATAAAAGTGTTGGTTTATCTTCTTCTCAAATATTTTCTTTTAATTCTCTATTTCAAATGCTTGTCGTGTAATTTGTAACTTACTCTACATGCCGAACAACTTTTCCCAAGATTTCAGCTCTGAGCTCTTATGTTTGAAATTCAGTAACTCGTAGTAGGAACATTCAAATAACGAGTGTGTCATTTTATTGGGAAGATAACTCACACAAATACAATATATGTGAAACTCATGAACGAAAGATTTCCAGGTTACTACGACTATTATTCCAAAGTTAGCTCGAATGCTGCCTTGATCGACCCTTCAGCTTTGAGCAACTTTGGGAAAAAATCAATAACTCGGCGTATGAGCCTCAAAATGATGCAATTCTTGCTCCATTGGAAGCATAACTCACATACGTACAAGATATGTAAAATCACGGCCAAAATCTTTCCAGATTAGTACAAATATATTTTCACAGTTAGCTCAAATTCTGCCTCACTCAACTCTTCAGCTTTGAGCAAATGTGGGAGAAAACCAATAACTCGACGTAGGAGCCTCAAAATGATACGATTCTTGTTCCATTGGAATAATAACTCATAGACTTACAACATTTTAAAAAATCACGGCTAAAAGCTTTCCAAATTAGTACATATATATTTTCAAAGTTAGTTCAAAATCATGAAACTATGAGATTCTTGTTTCATTGTGAGGAGCGCGTCTTTGGTGTGAAATCCAAAATTCGACATAAGAGTGATGAAACTATGAGCTTATTATTTCATTGTGATGAGTGCATTAAGAACAATACTATTTGTAGAAGTTACAATTAAATTCATTCCAAATTGATGAGAATAAAATTTTCAAGTTGACCATACGCCCAGAATGCCAATTCCTCAACTTTGTGCGCTTTTGACAAAAGTAACTTGTCTCTTGCGCTTGTAGTGTTCACATCATGATCTTTGCGGGTACACCATTCCAACATAAGTAGGGCTTTGATCAGAAGGGTATTCCGATTTGATGTTGTAGGTAAAGATGCCCCTAATTTTGAGTAACTTACTGAAGCATCAGTGAATTACAAAAAATTATCTCTACCGCAAACAAAAAACTCAAGTTGAATCGCAAGTCACTTGATCCAATACCAATGTAATTCATCAGCTCGATGTATGAGTCTCATTATTACGAGCTTCTTCTTTTGTTGCGGAGAGGGATCCAAGAACTTCAATGTGTGTAACAATGATGATCAATATCTTTATGAATTTTCGCAAATAGGCCTTTGAAATGCTCAGATCAACTCCAAAATATGATGATTTTTTTTATCTTTGAGAGGCCGTGACAGAAAATTCTTAACTTAGCATAGAAACCTCTAAATCACGACTCTAGTTTTCCGTTGCGAAGTAGACTCCAAGAACTGCAATATATGTGAAAATCATGGTCAAAATCTTTGCAAATTTTCACAAATGCATATTTGAGTCAGCTAAGATGCCTTGCTTAACTTCTTCTTTGCTCATACGCATTTGAATTCACGTGCTAGCTACATAATTTTAAAGAGCTAGTGTGATGATCACACAATGCCACCAAACCCTCCCTTTTTTTACTCATGTAATTGAGCTTAGAGTGATTACTCCAAGAACCTACGTACCTCGGTGAAGAGGATCAAGTCATAGCGTAGTTCAAGATGATGAGTTTTATTATTATATTTTTGGGCCGTACACAATTTATACTTTTACGGGCCAGGAGTAACATGTTGTTTATGCTCATACCTTAAAGAGCATAGGCAACCTTCATGGGAAGTATTGCTTCAGAAACTTGGCATTGATTAGACCAATTCTTACACCGTCTTGGTCTATAATTTTATAAGCGCCACTTAAAGATGCTTCCTTCACAACATACGACTTATCCCATTTTGATGTAAACTTGTCACCGATGTGTTTGTTGAGGATTATGGGTCTCCGAACTGCTAAGATAAAGTCTCCCACTTGAAATGATCGAGGTCGACCTTCTTGTTAAATGCTCTCGCAAGTCGAGCTTGATAACACTCCAAACTTTGTTGTGCTTCCAATCTCTTCTCATCCAATGCTTCCAACTCTGTTAGACGAAGTTGAGCATTACTTTCAGTTGTAAGTCCCTCTTGGATTGCTATTCGCAATGATGGAATTTTCTTCTCCAATGGAAGGATTGCTTCCACACCATACACCAATGAAAACGGAGTCTCTTGCGTAGCCGTTATACAGGTTGTATGATATGCCCACAAAGCTTCACCAATTCTCTCATGCCAGTCCCTTTTATTCTTTGAAACTACTTTCTTCAATAGGTTACCAAGTGTCTTGTTAAAAGCTTTAGCAAGACCATTGGCAAGCGCATTGTACATTGAAGAATTATGTTGCTTAAAACTGAACTTCTCGCACAAACTACTCATGAGTTTATTGTTGAAGGGTATTCCATTATCAGTAACTATACATCTTGGTATGCCATATCTAAAAATTATGTTTGATTGATAAAATCAACAACATTTTCCTTCTTCACCTCTTTTAATGGCACAACTTCCGCCCATCTAGAGAAATAGTCAAAGGCAGCCAATATATACATTTGTCCTTTTGACGACTTTGGAAGAGGTCCAACAACATCAAGTCCCCATGAATTGAAAGGCCATGAGGCTATAGTTGGATTCAGAGCCTTTGGAGATTGATGAATGTAATTAGCATGGAATTGACATGCTTGACACTTTTGGCATGCTCTAAGCAATCCATTACCATTGTTGGCCAATAGTAGCACATCCTCTTGATGAGAAAATGAAGTTTAGGCCCTGATTGATGTGCTTCACATGTGCCAGAATGTGCCTCCTCCATTGTTTGTTGAGCTACTTCTTTGTCAAGACACTGCAAGAATAGTCCCTCATAAGAACGACAAAATAGTATTCCCCCGTGAAAGATGAATCGTGGTGCCCTTCTCTTAATGTCTGCTCTTACTCGTGGATCCTCAGGCAACCTTCCATGTTCAAGATACTCAATCAGTGATTTTCTCCAATCTTCTTTTTCAACCACTCAAACAGTTATATGGTGGCTTTCATTGATTTGAAGATCGAGACAACCAGGAATAACCCATCAATGACATATGCGCATCTTTGTTGTCTCATTTTATCTGAGTGCCATTGTTGTGGCCAAGTTAGCCAAAACATCCGCCATGCGATTTTCTTCTCTTGGGACGTGATTCAAGAACACTTGATCAAACATTTCAAGTAAGAAAGTAGCATATTGGTTATATGAAAAAAGATCTTCCTTCTTTACCTCTTAATTCCCCAAGAGGTGATTGATGATCAATTGAGAGTCACTGTAGATATCCAATTGAGAGATCTTCATATCTGATGCCATTTCAAGTCCCACAATCAAAGTTTGGTACTGTACGGCGTTGTTGGAACATGTTTCACCTAGAACAAATGAAAATGGTAAGATTAGTCGTTCCGGAGATATCGACACGACTCCTGCCCCTACACCATCTCGACGTGCAGATCCATCAAACAATATTGTCCATGCTGACATTTCTTCAGTAAACATGCATCTTCATCAAGAAACTCATCTGAAGTTTCCCATTTTCCTAGAAGAGGGTGATCAACAAGGACATTAACAAGTGCTTGCCCCTTCACAACCTTTTGAGGTGTGTATATGATTTCATATTGATTAAACAATATCGACCATTTTGCTAGACGTCCTGAGAAAACTGGTTGAGTCATTACAAACTACATGAGATCAACCCGAGAAATTAGCTTGATAGTGTACACTTCAAAATAATGCCTCAATTTTTTTATCGCATAAAGCAATGCTAAGCACATCTTCTCAATGGGCGTATAATTCAACTCAGCTCCGATCAAGGTCCAACTCAGATAGTACAGTGCTTGTTCCTTCTTCGCTTTATTCTTTTGAGCAAGAAGTTCCCCAAGTGATCGCTATTGTGATGCAATGTATAGTATCAATGGCTTTCCAGGAGTTGGTGCCCCTAATACAGGTGAATTCAAGAAGTATCTTTTGATGCTTTCAAAATCATCTTGACATGATTGGTCCCACCGAAAAGGAGCATCTTTCTTCATTAAATGGTTAAAGGGTTGACATCGTTTAGCCAGGTTAGAAATGAATCTCCGAATGACTGGCAAATTTCCTTGTAGACTACGAAGGTCTCTCAAGTTCTTTGACTAGGCATTTTTTGAATGACATCAATCTTTGCGGGATAAACTTCAACTCCACGGTGACGCACAATGAAGCCAAAAAACTTTCTTGAGGTAACCCCAAATGCACATTTGAGTGGATACATCAAATTTCCTTAACCTTTAAAAAACAAATCGAAGGTCTTCAAGATGGTGTTCCCTTTGCTTCATCTTTACCACTAAGTCATCAACGTAACAGTCCATCCTCTTATGAAGCATGTCATTAAATATGTTTTATATTGCACGTTGATAGGTGGCACCGACATTATTTATACCAAAGGGCATCATTTTGTAACAATAAATCCTTTTTGGAGTTCAGAAGACAGTGTATTCTTCATCTTTTAGAGACATTATGATTTGATTAAATCCAGAAGACAAATCCATAAATGACATAGCTTCATTCCCAGTTGTAGCATCAACCATGAGCTCAATGATTGGCAAAGGGAAGTCATCTTTTTGACATGCCTTGTTCAATACTTGAAAATCAACGCAGACATGTATTTGACCATTTTTCTTTTTAACAGGTACAATATTTGAGATCCATAATGGGTACCTCACTTCTCGAATAAATCCAGCTTCGATGAGCTTGTTGACCTCCACTTCAATTTGTGTTACCAACTCAGGACGAAACACTCGTTGTGACTGCTTTATAGGACGTGTTCCATTTTTTATCCCTAAATAATGAATAGCTATCCTGGGACTAATGCCCGACATTTCTCTGTACGACCAAGCAAAAACGTCTTTGTACTAAACCAATAACTTGAAGTATTTTTGATGAGTCCAAGATTTGGACTCATTTAGGGCTTTATTTGGATAGGTTTAGTGTCCTCAAATGCTTATTTTGTGCCAATAACTAATGTAAAACACTTGATTTCCAGGTATTTGGATTGAGGAACAAAGCATGGACACTAACTTGTAAAAAGGAATGAAGCGAGCTTTGTTAGAAGAAAAGAGAGCTTGGTGATTGCCAAGTCCATTTGGCGAGTCACCGAATGGCCATTACCTCGCCTAAAATACCAGTGTGCCAAGCCCTAAAGGAGAAAATCAAGTTGGCGAGAGAAAGAAGTAGTCGGCGGATCCCCGAGAGGTTCCGCGATGCAGTGTTAGATCGACCAAAGTTTCAAACCTTGAGGATACTGAAGACCAAAGCAAGAAGACGATGAAGTGGGTCAAAGTGTGGATTGCCGAGCCCGACTTACTGCGCCGAATGGTCCTTCGCAACATATTTTTGGCAACTATAGATACGATTTTGAACATTAAGTTTAGTATCTATCTTTCAGTATCTTTTTCTCAGTTTTTATCATTATCAAGTATCTTATTTTTGAACTCTGAGTTGTGGAGACATTTTTCCTTAGCTTTGAAGATTTCTATTTTTGAGAAATTGGAAGTGGGTCTTTGAGATTCTTCAATTTGGACATTTGTAAAGACGAAATTAATCTTACCCAATTGATGGAAACACAATTTGGTAACGATTTTTATCTTTTTATGATGTCTAGCTAAAACCCCAATTCTTGGGGTGTGATTATGGGCTGATTTAGCTTATGTGTATTGCTAATTGTTAGTTTAAATGTTGTTTAGAAGTGATTTCAATCAGTAATTGTGGTTCAATTTAAAGAATTGTAGTTGCAAATGCAGTTCTACCTTTGTGTTTTTGGCTTGCTTGAAATAGAGGTTTTAAAACCAAGATTACTGAATTGATAGTCTATGGGTATTGGGTTGTCATGGGTTCAGCTCGAGAGAGTTAATCCTAAACCCTTTTTCACATTTAGCTTGAGAGAGTGAATGGACTAAAGCATAGGATGTTCTTATTTGCATGTTTGTTGGTGTTCGAGAGAAACCAACTTGATTCGGGGTAAATTGTTTGAGAGAAAGTTTATCCCCTCTAAAGTCTAGCTTATAACTAATTTACAGCTATTTACTAATAGTTACAATTACCTATTTGTCTACCTTAGCATGTAATACAATAACATCCCAAAAACCCGTCTCATTATTGTCTTATTCATATTGTTTTGTTGTTGTTGTAGCTGTAAGTTAAAACCAAAACCCTCTTATTTGACATTCATGTCACCCCCTTAATTTGTATTATGCTTTTATTCGTAAATGTCTATTCCTATGATTGACTTGAGCATATTCATACTTTTCTATTGAAACTTAAACATGTACCACTCCCTGTGGGATTCGACCTCAACTCATTTAGTTGGGTGATATACTGACTAACGATCGTTGACTCTTAAAACTGTATTAAGTGTCTTTGATAGCGTTATTCGATCAAAATGGCGCCGCTGTCGGGGAGTGGTGTTGGTTAAGGTTCTTTGGTTAAGTAGAATTTTGTTCTCGTTAGTTATAGTTGAATCTACTTACTTTCAATTTTGGTTTTCATGTTGCTTGTTTAGAGAAGAATAAAAGAGCATGTCTTGTAGCAATGGTGACCAAATGGACCACTCTCCTTTGAAAATGATGATTCATAGGGATAATATCCTAAGTTTCAGGCAAATGGAGGGTGAGTCAATCCATAGTTGTGGATGAGATTTAAGTCACTATTGCTACAATTCCTAACTCATGGAATCTCATATAACATGCTACTGAACTGCTTCTATAGAGGTCTTGGTCAGGTGAACAGAAAAGTGGCAAACCAAATTTCTCTAGGTGGTCTCACACGACTGCCCTATGCAATAACAGCCCAACTCCTTGGTCATATGGTTAAGACCAACAAAGAGACTAAGAAGGACCAAATTTTGGCCACACTACTAACTCAGCTGAATCTCGTAGACAAAAAGATTATGAAATTGGAAGTACCGGACAAAAAGAAAGACTGGTACATTCCCCCTCACGAGCGGATGAAGTCCAAAGAGCACGAGGGTGGACAAATAGAAGATACACTCTCACTCATTCTCCACAAAGTTGAAGAACACGACAAAATGTTCAATGAGATAAAAGAGAATCTATCACTGCTAAATCAGATGACTGCTTCCCATTCAATATCTATTGAGTTGCTGGAGACCCAAATGGGTTATGTTTTATCTCGTCTCTACCCCACAAATCAAGATTGAGTGTGGAATTGTGTCGTGCCACGATGTTAACTAAGGCACTTCTTGGGAGGCAACCCAAGTTTTATTGCTTTTGTTTTGTTTTAGAAATAAGCGTGTGTTGATTTTTCAGGTTGAAGTGTAGGATGTGTTTGAAAAGTGCAGATTGGCGAGTTAAATGTCGAGTCCACGACTCACCGAGTAGGTTTGTGAGCCTGACTTGGACCACCGTTGGACTCTAGAAATTCTAGGGTTGGAGTCTGTAAAACTCGGCGAGCCCAGGAGCAAATTGGCGTGTCACCGAACAGATTGGCGATCACGACTTTGTCCGCCGTTTGGACCCCAATTTAACTGGAGGTCCTGTAAAACTCAGCGAGGTAAGTACCCACTCGGCGTGTCACCGAGTGGGTCGGTAATCAAGACTAATGTCATCGAATGGGCGAGAACTGGACGATTTTTAAAGGCCAAAAATTCAAAAGTTCAAAATCTTTCACAGTCCCTCACTTTTCAATTTTCCAAACTCACACCCGAAATAGTTTTTCCAATATTTTTGTGTTTTTATCGTGTATTAGTCGTCGATTGTGTGTTTGGAGTTGGATATCGTTGCCGCCTAGCTTTACAACTTTTCTATTTGGTATTAAAGGTTGGTTTTCCGAACCCTGAACTTGTAATTAGTAATTTTTACTCATTTACAGTTGTTCTTATCTTAGTGATGTGTGGTGGGCCTCTCTGATCGTAATTGTATGCTTGACTTCCTGTTTTAATTCGAATATTTTGCCTATATTGTCTATATTGTTGATTTCTCAATATTTTGTGCCTTAAAATTGATTAAAATTGTTGGGTTGTGCTAATTTGTTGTTGGGTCTAGTCGGGTGAAGTCTAAGTAACCTGCATTTGTGCCAAATGACGTAATTTTACCAATCATGGAGCGGTTGACGTCATTCTTAAGGGCAAAAGTCGTCAAATGTCCAAATTTGGCCAAATCGGGAGAAGTACAAATTGAAGGACTGCATTTTTTGATTTTGTTTTCGGGGGCTGCGAGGTTGAATTTTGGAAGTTGGGTTGAAAGTAGGCACGGTGGGTCGTTTGGCTAGTTGGGTCGAGCTCGTCGAACCACTCGGCGGTTCGTCGAATCCCCCTTTATCGCCTTTATTTTCATGCTAAATGTGAGTTTTGGTTTTGTATGTTTTGGCAAGAAGCCTAAGTTTGCCGAGTGCACACGCCGACTCGCCAAAAGTCCTTCTTGATCTCTCTTTCTGCTCCCCTAACCCCTAAAATGCACTGTAACTTTCGGCGGGCCAGTCCTTGCTCGCCGAATGCGGTCAGCGATTTGCCGAAAGGCCCATCCCATTGCTGACATGCTAGTTTTGTTGGAAGTTTTTGAGCCAATCCTTTCGGCCAACCCGATCTGACTCGCCAAAGTGATTCGACGACTCGCCGACCGGTTCGGTGAGTTTGTCTGCAACTAGTTTCTGCAAAATTATTTGAACCATTTCTAACTCTTTTTGATATTTTTGTAGATACGGCTAGAACCAACCTTGACATTCCACATCGTAAACGAACACGGGGAGTGGTTATAAAAGAAAGAGGATCCAACCCTCCTAAAAAGGGAAGAACAGAGCCTTCAAAGAGAGGCAAGGGAAAAGGCAAGAGGCTAGCATCTGAGGTTTCGGTGAACAACTCTGGCAGCGAGGGAGAGGCCTTTAACTCCCAAACTGTAGTATCTGAGCCGGAGGATGACTAGCCATTACAGTCCCGGAGAGCAGAGATCCGTACTAGATCTCATCCTGACTCAGCTAGAGCCCTTGTAGCCTCCTCTCCAGCAGATACAATGCCAACTCCATCACCTCATGTGGCTCTAGTACCACTTGTGGTTCCTCCTCCCCGACTGCTTAATAGATTGAAAGCCGATGGGTTGCAGACAATTTTAGAGGAGAAACTTCTATCCATTGAGGGCCTAGAGGGTATATACTCCAGTGTGAGGGAGATACTCTAATGGCATATATTTCATATCTTCACCAGGACTTGAGGCCCATATATCCCCACATGGGTCCATGAGTTCTAATCTGCATATAATGATTTGGTTCCTCATGGGAAGAAAAAGGCTAGTGCCTTCAGACCGGTGAAGTTGGTAATGGTCCGAGGTAAAGAAGTCGGGTGTTGCAGCGATCTCATAAACGCTGCCCTTGAGAGAGCCACAGGGTTCGAGCATGACTATGAGGGCTTGGTGACAGCTCAGTCCTTGGATGATTTGCCCCACTTATTTCTGACACCACCCCAAGGTGGATTGAGGCGACAGTCTAGATAGAGAAGAAGGATTTGAATGTAGCTGCACAATATTGGTTCAGATTCATCAACAACTCTATCATGCCTTCCCAAAACAAATCCATCATCCGTCATGCCAAGGCATCCTGTTTAGGATCGATCTTAGCAAAGAGGCGGCTCAACTTGGGGCTTATTATTGAGCAGGAGATGGCCATGAGGGCCAAACAGAGATAAACTTCTCTTCCATTCCCGGTGTTGATCATAGAGTTGTGCCGGAGTGCTGGAGTCCCTCGAGTTGCGACTAGAGATATTGAGGTTACCCCTTCATCCTCTACTAACACCTGGCATATTGAGGTCGAGTACACTCGGGAAGAGACCGATAGAATGAGAGCAGCTCCGGTGGATACATCCATTGATATTGACGTAGAGACGATTCATGCAGAGGCATTTGTGCCTGCTCCGGCCTTCGAGCCTTAAGGTACATGCGCTCCCACTTCTTCCTCCTAGGCTTTTGGTACTTCTACTTCTTCCCAGCCCACCAAGATTACTCAAGATATGATCCTGAAGATGGGGCACCTATCGCATTCAACTGATGTAAGGGCTACCCACCTAGAGGCATCAATTCGATGGATGATTGAGAGTTCCATCCTTGCTGCACTGACCCCCTCTGGACTTCTTTTGATGATTTGATTACGAGGGTCATGACTTGTGAGCGTTAATAGGAGGAGTCTTCTGAGGTGACGACTTTGAAAGCCGAGGTTGCAGATCTGAGGAAGGATGTGGACTACCTAAAGTCCACTGAATTCACTTCATTATTGGAGGCAGCAGATGATGTGGATGCCCAGCCCAATTCTGAGATTCCTCCGGCCACCACCGGAGATGTACATCAGGATGACATAGCTGCTGATGAGTCAGAGGCAGAGACCAACGATAAGCAAATAGCTGTGCGGGATGCTGAGGTTTATGATGATATGGCTGACCTTGATGATGCGATGTTTGAGACTGCGCACCAGACTTCTTTGAGAGACACTACCATGGGTGGGTCCAGTGGAGCCGGTACTTCTAAGGTGACTCCGGGCACTGAGGCCCAAGATAAGAGTGTTGCAACGGGCACTGATGCCCTGACAAATGGAGTGACTGTGTAGACAGGATCCCTCTTTACCTCCCTCAGTGTCTTCTTTTATTGATTTTTGGATGTTTTTATTGCATTTGAGGACAAATTGCTTTTTGTTTGTGGTGGGGTGAGGTATTTCCATACCTACCTCCTGTGTTGATGATATTTTCTTTATATATTATGTTTTGACACTATTTTTGTGGATGCTTGACTTTGTGGCTCCTTATTTTGAATGTAAATAATTTTTGGACCCTTCCAAAATTTTTTGCCACCTCTTGTGTATTTAATTGTGGCTGTTCTTGTGAAAATTTAAGTGTCGGTTGTGTTAAATATGGATGACTTGAATAGTGTTCTCAATCGAACAAATATGAATGTGTGGCTACGATGAGGCCAAATGAAGTTGCATATGCAATATGTGAACTCTTTGCATCTCTTGTGATGAACATTGAACACTAGCGAAAGTGTGGAGTCTTGTTTGACATTGGTGTCAATGCCTTGTGTGATGAGCTTATCGTGAACCATGTGTGATGACACCTAAAATTTGCCCCGTTGGTCCGGTTGACCAAGCGATGTGAGATCTTGAAATGATCTTAGGCAACAATTTTAAAGAGTGAAACAATTTTACATTATACCTCTTTCGTGGCCTACCTTGTGAGTGTGTGATATTTGCTTGAACACCCTTTGAGCATTATCCTTTTCTTGGAAGAAACTTGATGAAATTGTGACCTTTTTTTATCCCTTCACCCTTAATCCTCATGAGATTTGGTTTGTTTGAATAACCAACTTAGGCCAAAAGCCTAAGTTGGGGGTGTGGTGAAAAGAGAAGGTAAATCAAGAAATGTGAAGGAATTCCCCTCTACCCATGGTTTTGAAAAAGATGGAACCCCTCCATACAAAAAAAATAAAAGAAGAAGGAAAAAGAAAAGGAATGAAAAAATTTTGAAATAAAGTTGCAAAAGGAAATGGGGTGTCCAAAGTTTCATGGAAAATGAATAATGGGGTGAATTTTGAGCATGAATGAGAATGAAGAAGAAAAGGAAAGGAAGTGTTGTTCACACCACATTTCATGGGGGATAGCAGCCACTGACCTAAATGATCATACCTTTACACTCAGCCCCGTTACAAGCCTTGAAAAGACCTTTTTGATCTTGAGTGAGCTGAAACAAAGGTTAATTGGAAAATAAGGGCAAGGCTATGGGTGAAGTCATGCATGTGTTCATCTCTGTGAGTGTGAGAGTTGTTGTGATTCCGGAGCTATAAATTGTTGAATCGTTGTATGAATATGGGATCATTCTTTGTGTGAGGGAATTTGAGCACCTTTGTTGAGCTTGAACTTGCATTTGAAGCAAGTATTGTGAACTTGATAATGTTTGATAATAGTGAGTCACAACTTGAATCTTTGAGTGCAAAATTGATCCTTTCATGAGTAAATTGAGTCTTGTTGTGTGCATTCATGATTGAGTCTTGTGTAGCACTGTTTTAGACATATTTTTTGAACTACTGAACTTGAGTTTTACTTGAGGACAAGCAAAAGTTTAAGTTTGAGGTGTTGATGAGTCCAATATTTGGACTCATTTAGGGCTTTATTTGGATAGGTTTAGTGTCCTCAAATGCTTATTTTGTGCCAATAAACGATGTAAAACCCTTGATTTCCAGGTATTTGGATTGAGGAACAAAGCATGGACACAAACTTGCAAATAGGAACGAAGCGAGCTAAAAGAAGGAAGAAAAAAGAGCATGGTGATCGCCAAGTCCATTTGGCGAGTCAAAGAATGGCCATTACCTCGCCTAAAATTCCAGTGTGCCAACCCCTGAAGGAGAAAATGAAGTTTGTGAGAGAAAGAAGTTATCGGCGGATCACCGAGTGGTTCCACGATGCAGTTTTAGATTGCCAAAAGTTGTAGACCATGAGGATGCTTAAGACCAAATCAAGAGGCGATAAAGTGGGTGAAAGGGCGGATTGCCGAGCTGATCAGCGAGATGGACTTACTGCGCAGAATGGTCCTTCGCAGCATATTTTTGGCGACTATAAATATGTTTTTGAACATTAAGTTTAGTATCTATCTTTCAGTATCTTTTTCTCAGTTATTATCATTATCAAGTATCTTATTTTTGAACTCTAAGTTTTGGAGACATTTTTCCTTAGCTTTGAAGATTTTCATTTTTGAGAAATTGGAAGTGGGCCTTTGAGATTCTTCAATTTGGACCTTTGTAAAGACGAAATTAATCTTACCCAGTTGATGGAAACACAATTTAGTAACGATTTTTATCTTTTTATGATGTCTAGATAAAACCCCAATTTTTGGGGTGTGATTATGTGTTTATGGGCTAATTTAGCTTGTGCGTATTGCTAATTGTTAGTTTAAATGTTGTTTAGAAGTTATTTCAATCAGTAATTGTGGTTCAATTTAAAGCATTGTAGTTGCAAATGCAGTTCTATCTTCGTATTTTTGGCTTGCTCAAGAGAGAGGTTTTAAAACCAAGATTACTGAATTGATGGTTTGTGGGTATTGGGTTGTCATGGGTTCAGCTCGAGAGAGTGAATCCTAAACCCTTTTCTACATATTCAGCTCGAGAGAGTGAATGGACTAAAGTATAGGTTGTTCTTATTTGCATGCTTGTTGATGTTCAAGAGAAACCAACTTGATTCGGGATAAATTGTTCAAGAGAAAGTTTATCCTCTCTAAAGTCTAGCTTATTCACTAATTTACAGCTATTTACTAACAGTTGCAATTACCTATTTTTCTACCTTAGCCTATAATCCAATCACATCCTAAGAATCCGTCTCATTATTGTCTTATTCGTATTGTTTTGCTATTGTTGTAGTTGATAGTTAAAACCAAAACCCCCTTATTTGACATTAGTGTCACCACCTTAATTTGTATTATGCTTTTAGTCGTAAATGTCTATTCCTATGATTGACTTGAGAATATTCGTAATTTTCTATTGAATCTTAAACATGTACCATTCCATGTGGGATTCGACCCCAACTCATTTAGTTGGGTTATATACTGACTAACGATCGTTGACTCTTAGAACTGGATTAAGTGTCTTTGATAGCGTTATTCGATCAATTTCCTCTCTTCTTCTGGTGTAAGAAGTGCACTAACTAAGGTTGGGTGTGGATCTTCCAGAGTGCCTAGATTTAGTTCCTTGAGGCCGTCTATGGTTGATTGTACGCCATCCTCCAGTTGAGGGGGAGCCTCTTGGACATCATCATATGTATCATGTGGACCTTCTTCCACTGTTATGTGATAGGATGATTGTATTAAGTTTGAATCTTCTCTCTGACTTCCTACGAAGATTGTGATGGCTTCATCTTCCTCCTTCTTAGTTTCTCCATTAAAATGGTTGGTGACAATAATTGTGGTTCTTTTTCTTTTCAATGATTCATCGGTGGTAATTGACAATATAACCTTTCTCTTCATACGTGATGGGAAAACACTATGGATCTTTTTGTCATCGGTTACATCACAAAAATCTTGATTTTCATGCTCCAACAGCCTCCTTTCTGATAATGACTTTCTGTTTGTTCCCAAGCGATGAAATACAGAAGTCTTTGAGGTGGTGGCATATCTGTCCACTTGTTTAGAGAATTCCCTTTCATTCTTATGGCCCAATCTTTCAAATGCAGAGAAACGGGGTGTCAATCTTCAAATGCATTTAAACATCGAAGTCTGTCGTGGTACCCTCCTTATATTCCTTTGTTTTTCTATAGAGGTGTGGTGGGATGAAGTTATTTCCTTCCCCTTCTTAGATGAAATCCGAAGAGGCTCTGGCAAGCTAAATCCTAACCCAAGTCTAGGAGTGGCGACATAATATCCTTTCTTTCTAAACTACATTTGAGACTTTGTAAGCCATGCATCTTTTCACCAGTGACTTCATCCCTGAGTTCTCTTAACGTTGTTGGATTTGAGAAGTTGTAACCTGATTTTTCAAATAATGTGAGGACCTTTTCATCAAAGTTCCCTTATATCTTACCAACTTGGGTATTGTCTTTGGAGGGCTCCAAAGTGATAGAGGGGACTTGTGTAGCTAGGACAATCATTTTCTCCTTCAAATCTTGGAATGTTGTGTGACTGGATTCCTTCCTCGGTGGGTGAACTTGTTGAGTACATTCCTATAGCAGTAGTTGTCCTTTTTTTCGACGCTTACGTGTAATGTAGAGAAAAATTGGTTGCTCATCATCAATATTGTTCTGCATGTCTCCTTTAGATGGTGAAAGCTTAATGGAAACCTGTTTCGTTCTCTTCTTAGACATATTGATAGCAGCCCATTGAATTTTACTATCTTCGAGGTCAATTGAGTCGACTTTTGATGTTCCTCCATATTTGATCTTTCAGAATCTAAATAGAATATTTCATCTCCAAAATTTGACTCCGTCTCAGTGAAAGGATTGATGTCTGCATCAATTTTGACTACTTTACTATCCTTCATATAGTTCATGCATTGATGCAAAGTAGATGGCACCACTCCATTTTCATGAACCCAAAGACGTCCGAGCAACAAGTTGTATGATGTTTTGGCATCTATGACATGAATCAAAGTGTTTGATTTCACGCCACAAATGGAAAATCCTACACGAATCTTCCCTATGGATCATTTTCCTCCTTGATTGAAACCTTGGATCGTTAGGTTACTTTTGGACAATTCATCAATAGAGACCCCGAGGTTTTTCAAAACAACTTTTGGCATAATATTAACTTTTGAACCACCATCGCTTAGAATGCAATTGAGATGTTGTTCTCGAATAGATCCTACAACAAACAAGGGTCTATTATGTATCTTAGACCCTAAAAATAAGTCATTATCTGTGAAGGCAATTGTAGCACAACATGGGTAACTTTTTCACTACCTTGATGTTCTTGAGTTATTGGTGCGTTATGCTCGCCTTTACTTTCCTTTGTTTCGTCTTTGCTGAAAATAACATGTGTTGCACCAATTTGACTACCACAAAAGAATTTTTCAGGAAATAACTCATCCAACGTAATGGGCCTTCGAACCTTTTGTGATAAAGAAACACTAATTTTTTGTCTAGCACAAGGCTTGACGCTTTTTAATGGTTGTAGTTGTTTCACATCACTCATTGATCTTGTGTTGGAAGTCGTATCCTAAGAACTGCTTGATGTCTCTGCTTCTTATGAGTAACAAAAGTCCAACCATCAGCTTCATTTTCTTTGTAGTTGTCTATCTCTAGTGAACCTTCAAGAATTTTCCTTGGAAAATCAACTTCAATAGGTGTTAAACTTCCAAATTGAAAGAAAGTGGTATTTGGCATAGATTGGGACCTTGAGTACTTCATTTGACTTGGTGCTACACTAGCATGATTTGCCTCTGCTGTTTCATCCTGGTCAATGATGATTTTTCCTTCACTTACTGACATCATGATTTTCTCCTTCAAGATAAAGCATTAACTTGACGGGTGACCAAGGAAGCGATGGAAGTTGCAATATCTAGGACCACCAATCTTATTGATCTCTTCGGGTCTTTTCGATTCAGGAAGATCAATAACTTTCTTAGCAATTCATCAAGAATCATAGGTACATTTGAATCTGGAAATGGGTAGACTTTTGCCTCTAACTCCTTCAAGGTTGGACGTCACCTCTCCTCCTTTGGATATTGACTCGGGGCTTCCTCTCCTTTTAGTTTATTCTTGGTGGTGAACTTTACAGAAGTTTATTTCACCGCCATAGATTCCTCAATTTGGATCTTTGAGGTCATACCTTTCTTGAATTCCTTCTTTTCTTTTGTCAGATCAGCAAAAGGAGATGCCTTCCCATGACTTGCGATGCTCAACTCCATGTCATGCTCTCGTGTAGCAAGTTCCTCAAAAGTTCATGATTTGATTCCTTGTAGTATGTATAGAAGTCTCCAATGCATACATTGAATGCACATTTCCACAAGAGATATTTCAAAAAGATGATCTTTGTAGTCTAGACTCAATGATCTCCAACGATTGATGTAATCCACCACAAGCTCATCCTTTCTTTGCTTAATGTTGGTCAACTCTATCATGCTTATGGTTCAACGAGTACTGTATAAACGACTGAGGAATTCATTCTCGAGTTGCTCCAAACCATCAATGGACTCGTATTCCATGTCGATATACCGGTCGAATGCATTCTCTTTCAGCAAACAAACAAACTATTTTCCAAAAGGTCACCATATGTTCCAGCATTGCTACAAGTTTCAACAAAGTGGGCGATATGTTGCCTAGGGTTTCCCTTACCATCAAATTGTTGTAGATTTGGTGGTTGATAGTTTGTCGGCATTGATAGACAATCAATCCGTCTGGTATATGGCTTGGAGTAATATAAGGAACTTTATGGTGTTCCGCCATATTGAGCCCTGATAGTGTTTCTTATCATGTCTTGCAATTGTTGGACAAATAATGTTGCAACTGAAGCAAATTGTTTCTCATTTTGAATTTTTGACTTCGCTAGAGATTCTTCAACGTCCTTGTTTCGTTGATCAAAACTAGGTGGACAAGTGGGGACATGATTTCACTCTCCAGGTGTGAAAGCCTCCAACTTGTTCATAAGTTGAGCAATATGAAGATTTTTGTCATCAACAGATTTCTTCAAGGCCTCAATGGTTTGTGATATAACGTGAGTTTACGGTATCTTTGATGCATTTCACTTAGAGTTTGTGTGAGTCTTGGGCTGTTTTGTTATTAGATATAATGGTTTATATGTAATCTTTGTAGGAAATTGGTTCGGAAGAGGTTGAGAGAAAAAGGGACTGAAATAGCAGTAGCAACCGGCGAAGCCAACCACAGACTGTAGGTCCCGTGATAGGCCGTAGGTGAAGCAACGTAGGCGTGAGTTCAAGGAAGTCTGACTAAGTGTGGAACCACGGAGGCAAATGGTGCCCCGTAGAGTGACTGATGGACCGTCCCGCACAATCGTCATTTTGATCAGAAAGATTGAGTTCTAGTACTTTAACTACAGAGGTGACACACAGACTGTAGGTCTTGTCGTCTGTCAAATCCGCGTCCTGAACTAATTTTCCTTATTTTCCTTTCCTAGTTGGTTTAGGATTTAAATACTATAAATATTAGTTGTAATTTCTATTTTTGGGGAGTTAGATATTATTGGAAACTATTAGTTTTGGGTTTTTGGAATTATTTTGCAAACACTTTGGTAGAATTACGGAAGCTATTTTATGCAATTTGCACTTTGAATTTCAATTCTAGATTTCCGTATTCATCTACTTTGATTGTAAATTCATGATTCTTCCTGACAACAATATGAATTATGAATTCTCAAGCATGAGTAGCTAAATCCACAACTAGGGTTGTGGGAACCATGAGAAATTAACAACGTATAAGTAATAAATAAGTAATTCTTGAATAGTGTTTATGCATGTATTGTTAATCTTTTCATTTAAAAGTCTTTCTAGCGGTGCGCAGCGTTAGTAATCACCTCGTTCCTACTTGCCTTAATCAGTTGATGTGAGGGGGCATACCCAACTCAATTGATATGATGAATAATCTGAGTTAAAGGTAAGGGTTAGTAAAGCACACACCTGTAGATTTACCAAGTTGCGAGGGGAAAATTCCTACTTGGATTACCAATCACCTAGAGATACCGAACTTATCAACCTTGCATGTCAAACACTAGGATAGAGTTAATATCATTATGAATACTGCATTAAGAGCTTGTGGGGAACACATATACCCTAGTTTTCATCTTATATTGATATCTCAATCTGTGAATCTTGTTTACTTGTTACTTATTAAGTCAAATCAACAATATGTTACTTTTCTTGGAAATAGTTTGACTAAAAAGAGATAATTGTGAGTTAAGTTTAAGTCTAAACCATATTCCTTGTGGGAACGACCCTAACTTGAAAGTTAGGTTCTTTATTTGGCAACAACCGCTTATACTTTTTTCGAGAGGTGTAATTTGGGCGTATCAAATTTTGGCGCTGCTGCCGGGGAATACGACTTTTAGATTAAACTAACTTCATTATTGAACTTTAGTCAAGTATTTCCTAATTTTACATTTTTGTTTTGCTTTTGTTTTCCACATGTCTTATCTTTTGTGTATGCCAAGTACACAGAGTCGAGATGAATCCTTGACCCCCTACGATCCTGAATTGAGAACAACTTTGAGAAGAATGAATAATCTTGGGGTACACAATAATCCAATCGAAGAGGGTCAAGGAGATGGAGCTGATTTGCAACCTCCTGGAGCTGTTAATGTGTCTGCACAGGTTAAAGGTGGTCGTCTAATAAAAAATGCAGAGAGGGTGCAGAATCCGCCAACACCGAGTGTTCATGATAACTACAGGATTGACTATGACAAGGTCGGAATAACCGAGCCTATTGTTCTCCCTCTACTACCTACGGGACATTTATTTGTGGTGACCACCAGTCTTATGAAAATGCTTATAGTAAGATGGTTGTTTGTTGGGTTTGCTTCGGAAGATCCATATGCTCACATGACTTAATTGACTAGTGTCTGTAAGAGTAGTGTGGGAAGACCGAACTTGGATATGAAAATTAGCAGTTTCAGAGTATTCCCACTTTCGTTGACCGGTGATGTTGTTGTGTGATTTTCTGAGTTGCCATACAATTCAATATATACATGGAACCAACTGCACAAGGTGTTCATGGCGAAGTACTTTTCGGTGTCCAAGAAGCTGAATTACAAAGATAAAATGAATAATTTCATGGCACTACTTGGAGAGTCAATAAGCAGTTCATGGGATAGGTTCACCGGATTCATGAGGAGTGTTCCGAATCACCGCATAGATGATGAGTCACTTAAGGAGTACTTCTACAGAGGACAAGATGATAATGGGAAGGTCGTGTTAGATAATATTGCTGGAGGATCTTATGGTGAGTGCACTTTTGAGGAGATTGCCAAAAAAATTGAGAGGATCTCCCAGAACAATAAAGCATGGAGCACTAGGAAGGCAAATACTGGTAGAAGCATGTTTGTTGTCCAAACTGCACTAAGTCAATCCAATGATGATATTCGTAAAGAGATGGATCAAATGAGAACTGAAATCGGCTTGGTGTTAAAGCATGTGGGAGGAAGTGCAGAGAAATTGAATGGAGTAAATTATTTGACTAGAACTCCACCACCGCCAGTTAAGGAGTACTACTATAAGGAGGATGTGAATTTGGTGAATGATCAGACGGGGGGTTTCCGAACCAACGCCCTAGGTTACAACTCAAATAATTGGCACTGAGGTCAAGGAAACCAAGGTCAGAACTATGACAACTACAACAGTGAGGGAAACTATGTCCGGGATGGGAACTTCAATCGTGACAACAATTACAACCGGAACAACTACGGCAACATGAATGAGAGGGTTGGGCCTTATGTTCCACCTGGTAATAGAGAGGCTGATACTAGTATGACTCACATTGAAGATATGATGCAGAAGATGATGAAAAGGTTTGATGCGACAGATGAAACTATGAAAGAGATGTGTAATGATTTATCTGGGATTGGTCCCCCCATGTCGTCTGAGGTTAAAAGAGTGATAGAAAAAGGTGCAGATGAGATAGAGGTTACTAAAGATCTGAAAGATGATACAGAAAAGGAAGCTGAGGTGACCCAAAAAGTTGTTCCCACGCCTAGACCTCCACCTCCATTCCCACAAAGGTTGGTGAAAAAGACTAAAGAGGGAAAATATCGCAGGCTCATCGCTATGTTGAAGCAACTGTCCATTAATATTCCGTTGATGTAAGCTTTGGAATAGATGACTGGGTATGCGAAATTCATGAAAGACTTGGTGACCAAAAATAGGGCTGTCAGTTTTGAAAATGAAGAGAAGCTCCAACATTGTAGTGCTATTGCTACTAGGTCACTTGTGCGGAACAAAAAGGATCCTGGAGCTTTCACTATTCCTTTTACCATTGGGATAATACACTTTGCGAAAGCATTGTTTGATTCAGGTGCTAGCATTAATTTGATGCCATTGTCGATTTATAAGAATTTGGGTTTAGAAGCTGTAAAACCGATTGTTATGCGCTTACTTATGGCCGATAGAACTGTGAAGAGGCCCATTAGAGTGCTTCAAGATATCCTAGTGAAAGTGGAGTCATTCATCTTTCTGGTGGACTTTGTAATACTAGATTGTGAGGTTGATTTTGAGGTTCCCATCATCTTAGGGAGACAATTCTTTCTATTGGGCATGCGTTGGTCGTTATGGAGTGAGGGCAGATGAAGTTTTGATTAAACAATGAGGAGGTAACTTTTAACATCTATAGATCTATAAAGCATGAAAGTGATCTTAAGTCGGTATCAATGGTAAATCATACGTTGGAGCAAGAATCTGAAGTGTCCATTGAAGAGAGGCTAGGAGATGTGATAATTAATTTCGATAGTGATGGTATTGATGACTATGATGAGCTAGTTGCTGCACTTGATAGGTTTGAGTTTCATTTCAAGCCAAAACGGTTGGAATTAGACATGAAGAATTGAGACACACCACCTGCAAAACCATCTGTTGATGAGCCTCCAAAACTGGAACTTAAGGTTCTTCCATCCCACTTGCGGTACGTATTATTGTGACAAAATAAAACTTTGCATGTAATTATTGTTGCTGCCTTGAGTGAAGGACAAATAGAGGCCTTGGTATCGATACTGAAGTTGTTTAAAAGGGCTATTGGATGGACTATTGTGAACATTATTGGGATTCCTCCTGTCATTTTTCTCACAAAATTCAACTCATGCCGGACAACAAGCCAAGTATTGAGCATCAAAGGAGACTGAATCCCCCCACGCAAGAAGTTGTGAAAAAAAGAGATCATTAAGTGGTTAGATGTTGGAGTCATATATCCTATTACTCATAGTAGTTGGGTCTGCCCAGGCCAATGTGTGCCAAAGAAAGGAGGAATCGATGTGGTTCCCAATGCTAAAAATGAGCTTGTTCCAATGAGGCTGGTGACTGGTTGTAGAGTGTATTACCGCAAGTTAAATGCATGGACTGAGAGAGTCCCTTTTCCAATGTTGTTTATGGATCAAATCCTAGATCGTCTCGCTGGTAAGGGTGGGTATTGTTTTCTAGATGGGTAATCGGGCTACAATCAAATGTCCATAGCTCCGGAAGACCAAGAGAAGACCACCTTCACTTGTCCTTATGGGACTTTCACCTTCAAAAGGATGCCATTTGGGTTATGTAATGCTCCAACGACTTTTCAGCGTTGTATGATATCAATATTTTTAGATATGGTGGATGACACAATAAAGGTATTTATGGATGATTTCTCTATAGTAGGTGACTCGTTTGATGACTGTTTGACACATTTGGCTGAGGTACTAAAACGATGCGAAGAGTGCAATCTTGTGCTCAATTGGGAAAAGTGCCACTTTATGGTGAAAGAGGGTATAGTTCTGGGTCATCGAATTTCTCAGAAAGGTATTGAGGTTAATAAAGCTAAAGTTGAGGTAATAGAAAAACTTCCACCACCCATCTCTGTAAAAGGTGTTAGAAGTTTTCTTGGGCATGCATGTTTCTAGTGGAGGTTCATAAAAGATTTCTCTAAAATTGCACACCCATTGTGCAAGCTACTTAAAAAGGAGTGTAAGTTTGATTTTGATGATGCTTGTCTGAGATCATTTGGAGAGTTGAAGGAAAAGTTAATTTCAGCACCTATCATTATTTCACCGGAATGGGGACAACCATTTGAAGTGATGTGAGATCCAAGTGGGGTGGCGCTTGGCGTAGTATTGGGATAGAGGTGAGAGAAGATTCTTCATCCTATATATTATGCAAGTAAAGCCTTAAATGTTGCTCAAAAGAACTACACTGTGACTGCACATGAACTGCTTGCTGTGGTTTTTGCATTCGAAAAGTTTAGGTCTTATTTGCTTGGCACTAAGGTGATTGTGCATACTGACATTCAACATTGAGGTATCTTATTGCTAAGAAGGATGCAAAATCGAGGTTGATTAAATGGGTTCTTTTGTTGCAAAAGTTTGATTTTGAGGTAAAGGATAGAATTACTATTATTAAGATTACTGCGCTAAGAGCTTGTGGGGAACACATATACCCTTGTTTTCATCTTATATTGATATCTCAATCTGTGAATATTGTTTACTTGTTACTTATTAAGTCAAATCAACAATATGTTACTTTATTTACAAATCCCCCCTTTTGTTACTTTTCTCGGAAATAGTTTGACTAAAAAGAGATAATTTTAAGTTAAGTTCAAGTCTAAACCATATTCCTCATAGGATCGACCCTAACCTGAAAGTTAGGTTCTTTATTTGGCAATGACCGCTTATACTTCTTTCGGGAGGTGTAATTTGCGCGTAGTTATTCAAGGTGTTGCTAGAAAAGTATGGTGTTCATTACAATGTAGCCACTTCTTATCATCCGCGGTCTAGTGGGCAAGTTGAAGTGTCAAATAGAGAGATAAAGCAAATCCTTGCAAAGACTCTGAATGCAAACAAAATTGATTGGCCAAGAATGCTTGATAATACTCTATGGGCCTACCGCACCTCATTCAAGACTCCCATAGGTATGTCCCCCTACCAACTTGTATATGGGAAGTCATGTCATTTTTCTGTAGAGCTAAAGCACAAAGCGATGTGGGCGCTCAAGAAGTTAAATCTGGATTGGGGCGCCACATCAAGTCAAAGAATGAATGAGATGAATGAACTCGATTAGTTTCACCTAAAAGCATATGAAAGTTCAACCTTGTACAAGGAGAAGATGAAGAAGTATCATGATCATAAGATCGACAAACGTGAATTTGTTGCCAGTTATTTGGTGCTCTTATTTAATTCAAGGTTGCGCTTGTTTCCTGGCAAGCTCAAGTCCAAGTGGACCGGGCCATTCAAAGTAACTCAAGTATTTCCACATGGAGCGGTTGAACTCAAGAACAAGGAAGGAACGAGGTTCAAGGTGAACTGCAAGAGGATAAAGATCTACTTGGGTAAATCTGAGAGTGTCAATGAGGTGATAGAGGAATGGGGTCTTGGTGAATTCTGAGTAACCAAGGTGTATGCGTCGTGCCGCGACGTTAAATCAAGCGTGATAGGGAGGCAACCCAAGATGTATAATCTAGCCAACTATAGGAATTTAATTTTTGATATAGGGAGTTTTTGTTCAAATTCATAGTTTTCTAGATAGATTTGTATTAATTTTAAGTTTTTAGTGTTGGCTGGATAAGGGTAGAATAGGGTCTATGTATAAAAAAGTGTCCAGAAAATATACAAAGAGAGTCCTAATGGTTGTTGACGCCTAATTTTGGACCTCCACAATATAAATTAATTACCAAGCTTCTTAAATTCCAAACGATTTGAAATAATTAAAAGTTCAAAATATTTTTCAAGTTACTTTTAATTTATTTTATCATTTTTGTAATTTTTAAGTAATATATATGTTTTATATAATTTTGTATATAATTAGTATAGTTTTTGAATATTCTAAAACTGTCTCAAAAATGTTTTGTTAAATATTTGGTTAATTAGTTTAGTTATATAATAGTTTATATTTTTTAGTTATTTAGTTTATAATTAAGTTAATCATTTTATTTCGTTAAGAGTAAGAAGTTCGTTAATTAATTTATATTAATATGTCTTATTTAGTTACTAGCCGAACTTACCAAATGAATTCAATGTGACTACATTCCTAATTCACTGGCTAAATTTGTAATGCAATTGACCACTCAGTTCGGTTAAAATAGTAACTTACTAGCCAAATCCCTTAAACTCATTTGACCAAGAAATTGGACCCTTTGCTCAGTCCAAAACATTTCCAGCAGCCACCAACTCCCAAACCCTTTATTTTCCAATTTCCAATCGGCACAACAGTCGAAGCCCGCTCCCTCCGACCCGGCCCAATTTTTCCCATCAGTAAAGAACCCATAATCTTTAATTTACAGCAGTGCGTGAACGACCCCACCTCGTTCTTCTTATTCTTTCACGCGAAATTCTAGCGAGCTGTGAAACCAGTCGCGAACCAGTCCAGAAAAATGGCCCAGCAGGCTAAACCTTGCGCGTGCTTCTCCCTCATTCTCTCGTACGGAATCCAGGTGTCAAAATCTCCCATATCTTTCGTCCTTACTCTTCAAATCGGACGTCTCTCCTCAAGAATCCGTTGGTTTTGTACAAGTTTGGTACTAATTCTTAGTTGGTAGAGTTATATCTCAAGAGAGGTTTGAATTTCAAATTTTGGAATTTCATCATAAACCTCATCTGTTTTCCCCCATTTTTTCCCTAAATCCTCCTCTATTTAAGCCCCATCTTCTTCATTATTTTGGTGGGAGAAAATTTTGGGAAAAAGCAGGCAAGAAACAGTGAGCAAAAAATACAAAAAGAGAAAACTAAAATTCACCAAGTATAGACAAGAAAAAATCAAAGTAGAAATTAGAACGATAGTGTTATACCCATCGAGTTTTTGAGTCCTCTATTTGTAGTTCGAGTTTTCGTCGTAGCTTCATCGTTGGTGGTAGAATTGTTCACTTCTAGCTCGTCATTTTGTTCCAAGTTCGCTGCCCGAGAGAAGGTAACACTCTCTCCTTTGTAATACTTTCCTCATATTTTCTATTCCAGCGCGATGTCTATAGCTGTGCTTTTGCTTTTGTTTGCTAATATCTATTATTGAGTTCTGGATGGACTGTTATAGGGTGATTTCTTTGAGCGATTTTAGTGTGAGTTGGATCCTTTTGTTTCGAGTTTATTTCGTCGTCTTGGTCTCGTATGCTCGCTTTGGATGATTGAATCTATATTTTAAGATGTCAAAATAGGTCATTCATTGTGTTAAATGTTGATGTTATGAGCTTTTCTTCTTCAAATGAAGGATAATTCCTCAAACTTTTGGATGTTGTCTTATGTATTAACTGCAACAATCCTGTTTTCTCCATTTTCTTTGCAACTCTGTGTTTCTTCCACTGTTTGGCAACACATATTTAAATCCAGTTATGTCTCCATAGTTGTCTAATTTTTTAGTCAAAAATGCTTGCCATTTACAGTCTTAAGTATGTAAGCTTCCTTAGCATATTTCTCCTATATTTGCCTTATTTCTATTCTTCATGAGGTCTATTTTAGTTTTCCTTAAACATATCTTATCTTGCTTTAGAAATGCTAAGATTATGAGGCTAGACTTGAGCTTAGTTTATGTTGATCGGTGTGTTGTTTAAATACTGATTCGGTTAAAATGTGGACTATTTGTGTGATTAGTTTGTTCAAATATAGGATTTCGCTATCTCAGATAGTTTAAGCTTGTTGAATGCTAATTGCATTTTGTTGGTTTAGCTACTCTTTTTCTCGAAATTTGAGTTAATCTTGTATAGTATTACTTGGGTTATTCTTTAATGATGCTTTATAAGCTAGTTGGTCATTTTCTGTATTTGATATTCCATCAAGACTTGTTTGTTTTATGTTCATTAAGTTGGTCAAAGATCTTGTTCATTTTTGTGTGTTATGGTAGTGTTTTTCCTGGTTTATTTTCTAAAATTGGTAGAAAATATGTTTAAGTGTGCATTGGTTTAAATAGAAAAATAAAAGCTAATGTGTCTTTCCTCCTCTTTGAACCAGCTGAGGTGTTAAGCATTTTAGGGTGATCATTCTTGATTGTTTGTTTCAGTTAACTCTTTTTTATCTATTATTTGGATTTCTCTTGGGATTTTGGAATGATTAGATGTCTTAGTGCATTTTTTATATCCTTTAGTTTCCTTCGGTTAGCATTATCTGTTCAAATGCATTACACTTTTATACTTTTAATTTTTCTTGGGATTTTAAGATCTGTTAGATCGGCCCTTTTTAAATACTTACTAATTCATTTTTTCTATCCCTTTCCTTACATGCGTAAATCTGCCCGAGTCTTCAAGGACTCTATCTCCATTCCTTGCATTTTCGATTATCGAGTCAGCCCTCTGGTGTTCAAGAGCAAAATAGGATTGACGTACAGGAGTTCGGAGCAAATATACATGATTGTATACACTAGTATACTCCTAGTGTATATGAAATTGAGAAATGGGCCTAAAGCCCCC